>NC_038250.2:8699574-8997137 GCF_000004515.6 Glycine max
GATTTGATCATATATTTTAGTTTGCTAGAAATAGTGATTTAAAGTATAAAAAATTTAAAAATAAATTTCTACATTGATTTATGAATATATAAAAGTATTAAAATAGTTATTTATAAAATAATTAAATACTTATTTATGAATTATTAAATAGTAATTTATAAAATATTTAAAATAAAATTGTAGTTTGATTTTGATAATATATTTAAGTTTGCCCCTCGGTGTCAAAGGCTGATAACATCAACGACAGACAGTTGCAGCTGTTGTAGGGGATGTTGAGAATGTGAATAATATTGTTGACGAGTCTCATGACGGGCCTCAAAGTGAATCCTTATGGGTCAAAATCCTAGAATCTAAATATGGTGGATGGAGAGGGTTATCAAATGAAAATGTGTCAAACTTATCATCTATATGGTGGTGGTTGTGACACCCTTTACCCCGATATATATATATATATATATATATATATAAAAGAAATAAGAGATTAAATTTAATTAAAAGTTTTTAAAATACATTTAAATACAAGTCTTTCAAAAGGGTAAAAGGCTCACATTCACTTTTCTAACACCATAATAAAACTTATTCAAATAATTAATAAATTATTTCGACTCAAAACAAGGTTGTCCAAGACCTCATACAATTAATATAGCAACTTATGCTCCAATGTCACATTCTATCAAAACATTATGTTCCGATGTCTTTCAGTACAAGGTTCCTTAAAGTAATTTACCTAGCCATTTGCTCCCCCGAACACAAAGTTCAAGATCATCACTGGATCCAAATACAAACAACAGAGGGAGTGAGTTATCACATTCCTAACTAATAGAGAAAAATAAGACAACATATAGGTATAAATATTATATAACAAAATACAATTTACTTGAGCATAACTCACGTTATTTCACCACACGTCTCATTCGTTTTCACAACATTCGCATACTCAATAGTTAAAACACCATATCATCAAATCAATCAATATAGAACAATATACAAGCGTTATGCAGTAGATACACTAAGACTCAATCCTATATGCAATGTGATACCATGTCAGTGAAAAACCTCGTCGGGCGCCTAAGAGTACATGACAAGACAAACCACACACTAGCAAGTCAAGTCACTCTCACTAGGTAATATCATAGGGAGACCAGTCAGGGTCACAGTGTTTTGCGAGAGTGCTCCAACCATGTGGGATCGGCACAGGCTTAAAGGAGCACTCAAACCGGGTGACCCCCAAGGCCTACACTCCGAAGAGTCTGTCAAGGCCTCTCCCTCCTGATTCAGGTCCAACCCAGAAAATATTTTAGCAAACAAACTCTATCTATGAATTGTACAAAGCACATGACTCCTCAATTGTTCTCAAATATTTTTAACTCGTCGCCCTTTAAGGGTCTTAGCATTAACTCGTCGCTCTTAAAAGGTCTTAGCATTAATTCGTCGCCCTTAAAGGGACTTAGCATTAACTTGTCGCCCTTAAAGGGTTTTATAGTCGTGTGATTGTACAATCCACAGTTTACAACTCAATGCACAGAATATCTCAATCACGTGCATACTCAGTTTATGACATACACTCGATCTCAATTACAATGGTATAATCTCAAAATAGCATGTTATCACACCTCATGAATCATATTCACTTTACCTATGAACTATGCAATACACATAACTACTCAATTATTTTCAAAATCATTTTAACTAGTCGCGCTTGTGATTAAACTCGTCGGGTTCCCACAATGGATCCCATCACAATACTCGTCGCGCAAAACTCGTCGCCCTTAAAAGAGTCTTACAGTTATGTGATTGCACAATTCATAACTCGCAAGATAATACACATCTCAATATACGTGTATTCCATCATTCACCACATGTTTAATTCACCACATACTCACAATTTGAATCATCATTTCATATCCTCAATATAACAATTTATACAAAAACTATCACAACCTGGGGACTAAAACCCTTCAAATAATATTACACAATTATATCAAAATCATAGGTCAAAATATACAAATATCAAGAGCGCAATTTATCAAGCAATTCTCATCAGAACATCAATATTTTATTTATAATCATAAAGGAAAATTTGCAATTTAATAAACATCCCAAAATAAAACCTCAATTTAATCCTCTAAGGATCCCTACACATGTTCTCACTAACCCCTAATTGTGAATAACTCATCCCTTACCTCTAAGCGGACTCACGTGTCTTCCAACAGCGATAGAGACATCTCTAACAAGTTCTTAAGATTCCTCTGGTTGCTTTGATAGGGTTCCCAAACGTTAGAGAAAATGAGAAGGAATTGAAGCCTCCATTGCACTATCTTCATGCGATTCCTTTTTATCCCTCCACGAATATTATCTCCCGAATCCCAATGGTGAAAGTTTGAGCAATTGAATTTCGAACAGCATATCCAAATTTGACTACAATCCAACGATTAATGAATCCGGGATCGTAGTTTTACTGAGACAGTTTTGGATTTCTGCGGGAAAATAAAAGGCTACAATGCGAAGGGTATTCCTCTAAGCTCAGACATGATTTTAAAATTCTCAACGATGAGAATGCTCGCAATTGGGTTGCGAACCTGGTACTTAAATTTCACGACGATCCAACGGTGAATGAATCCAAAATCATCATTTTTCTGAGACATGTTTGGTGGTCTGCAGAAAAAGAGAGGTTGAGAAGGGAGAATGAAATTGAGAAGCGGAGGAGGCGACTGAGGAGTCAGTTTGAAAACTGATCTAGCATTTTTTTATTTATAGCTAGGGGTATTCACGACCTATTATTTACTCTATTTATTTATTTTTATTATTTTATAAAAAAAGAAACTATTTTATTCTCCATCAAATGAATAATAAAATATTTTTTTTATTTTCTCTCAAACCATTATTTTAATCAATAAAATTATTTCTCCTTATTTATTTAATTATAAAACCTCATCATTTTTTTTCTAAAACTCTATTTATTTATAAATAACAATCTTTTTTAAATTAATTTACGGAAATTAGAATATTACAGGGTCACAATTTGTGTGATATTTGTGGTGGCAAAACCAAACCAATTGTTTAATTTCTAATTTCAAATGGGATGTTGGCTGTGGCGACAAAAAAAAAATTATGGCATGATATTTTGTTGGGTGATCATTCCCTAGCCACCATGTACCCGAGGCTATACTTGATATCTAGCTAGCAATCAACATGGAACTATTCAAAGCATGGGCCCCTGGGAAGATAACTTATGGAAATGGGATATGTATTGCAGAAGATCTCGTTTTGTGTGGGAGGAAATTCCGCATGATGACTTAATCACAAAGCTGGAAAATATTGGTCTAAAGCTATCTAAAGATGCGTGGATATGGCACAAGGGTTCTAATAGAACTTTCTCGACCAACTCGGCATATTGGGCAATCTATGAAGGCTATGAAGATAACCAATCTCATAATACTTTTGCAAGGATTTAGAACATGCACGTGCCACCCAAAGTGCAATGTTTCATTTAGAGGCTAATGCATAGGAGATTGCCACATAGAGAACGAGGAGAGGTATCCCATTAGACTGCCTCTCTTGCCTATTTTGTAACTTGGAGATTGAAACTATTGAACATATCTTTCTTCTATGCCAATTCACTTTGATATCTGGAATGAATGTTATCATTATTGGCTAGATGAGGGTACTATGATGCCTGACCCTGTGGATCTTCACTTCTTACAACATAAGGGCTCTAACACTACAAAAATAGTTGGATAGGTGAGATTGGTTCTATGGGTGTTGGTGGTCTGGAACGTTTTGAAAACTCACAATTCTGTGGTTTTCAAGAATGGTGTTTTTGATATTCAAGATATGTTAAGTTTTTTAGTTGGTTTTGATTGAAGAACTTGATGTCCATAGATGTGGGAACCTTTACCCATTGGTAGATAAACATGAAAGTCTGTTTGAAGGAAATCTTGTGAGTTGATACAGCCATATTGCCCCCACACTTGTAGTGCCACATTCATTTATTGCCAGGCAGGGAATTTTTGTTGGCTCGGATTGGTGCTTTACTCCATTCATTGTTGTGTATTTTGTTGGTTGAGGTTATCTTTTTGTGGGGTTGGAGGACTAAGGTTGATTACGGTTGATGTAGGAACAAGGTTATCTTATATGTACTTTCCCAAAAGTTAATTTTGAGTAACCTTGGTTTCTCCTACCTGACTCTGTAAATGGTTTGAGGCACCCATTTGTGCCATTTCTTTATATATACACAAATATCTTTTTGCTTATTAAAAAAATGTTTCTCATTTCTTAGAGGCTTTGGTATAAGGGACTTTTTCGTTTTTCATAAATATGAAGTTGGAAATGTTTATTTTTTATATTTGATTTATTGTTTAAAAAAATACTACTAAACATTATTTTTCGAAAATGTGGAGAGGTGAGAATCTAATTTTTTTCATATTAGAATTTTTTTTTATTGAAATAAATATCATGTTACTCTTATTAAGTCATTTAATGTAATAAATAATTAAAAATTTTGGAAAATTTTTACTAAAATGGAACTTGAAAATCTTTAATTCTTAAGAAACATATATAAATGTGTGATCAAAAGCATTAGGTACAGAAAACACAGAGATAAGAAAAATAAAATTTATTCATCAAAATATTCTCAGATTAAAATTTATCTAACCCCATGACAAAGAACAATTTTCATCAAAAGGTCCATTTGTGTCATCCTTATCAATTTTTTTTTTTTCAATGGTTTTTTTTTTTTCTTGTTGGAATGTATTTTTTCTAAAAGTTTTTGTTTTGTAAAAAGCGATTCAGTCTACCAGTCCACCTTCAGGCGGGCGGGCCAGTATGTCCAACCTGTTAAGGTTTGAGTGGATCAACCCATTTTATCATCCTTATTCTGAGCATCATTCTAAGTACTTCAAAATAAATGAACATATATGTTCCTTAAGACATTTAACATTGAAACACTAAAGTTGAATGTGAAACAACACTTAAACCCATCATCTTTTCAATTGGCATTGATAGTGATATGTCATAATTAAAACTAGGGATGAGCATATACATCCAGGTTCGCGGACCACTCCTTTAAGCCAACCAATATGGCGGATAACAAACCCTTTTTAAAAATAAAATCACGTAACTATAGGCAATTTTAGATCTGATCCGTGAAAATTGTGAACTTTGCGGGCTTAATCTGTAGGTTCACGAGCTAGTTTGCAGACTTCAAAATATGGTGTATTTTGAATTTAAGAATGTTTTGCATTTGTTTTTAAGACATTAACACTTTAATATTTGGTTGTTTTTGGACTTTTAAATTGTTAAGACATTAAGACTATGTTTAGTTGGTGTGTATTTGCCATTTGGACTATTGCTAAAATATTTTGATGCTTTCCTATAAAATAAAATAAAACATTTTGATGCTTTTATTAGTGAGACTATTATAAATATTGGTATGTTTTAGTCTTAAAACTTTAATATTTAGTGTTTAAGATTTTTTATAAATGTTGGTATATTTAGTGTGGTAGATTTTATATTAAAAATATAATAAAAAAATCTTCTAATTTTATACATTTTTTATTTTAAAAATATTTTTTCAAACTATTATTTGGACCCACAGACAAACTCATTTATTCATGGGTTTGACGGACTAGATGCACACCTGAAAAAGATCTATTTATTTCATAGACTAAACTTATCCAACCCGTATAAAATGCGAAATTCATGGATCAAGTCTTAAATGAATTAGACCGATCCATATATCCACTCTTACATGTAATGCTATAAATTTAGGATTTAATGATCATGTATTTACTGTATAAGATTATTTATGTTTTCATGAATATAAGTTATCTTATAATATGATAAGGTTATTATCTTATAATAATTATTTTAAAATTTATATCTTAAGTTATTCTTATTAATTGACAATGTAAAAAAAATTTAATATGATAATTATACTCAAATTTATCTCTAAGATAGTTGTATGAATTAAACCGTTAGAGCAAATCTTTATAAATTATATAATCATGCAAGAATAATAAATATGTACAGCAATAAAAAAAAAAGAGTAGAGTGGAGGCATATTCCGCCCGTGATAAAATAATTCCTTAAAACAGTGATGGATTTGGAGCAAAATTAAATTTATGGCTGAATATGTCTTTGTGTTACAGGTACAATGCAATTTATTGACGTGGAGAACCTTGGTCCAATATTATTGAGCACACAGCAGATGAATGTTTGTGCTTGCTTGCAAATTGTATAGAAGTTTCGTTTGTAAAGTAAAATTTCTTGAGTATGGTGTACAAATTTTTTTAATCCTTAGATTAATTTAATGTTTATAGTAATACCATAGATCTTGCACACTAGATAATTCCCTCTACAATTCCTCTGTTTGTGTGTTTCTTTCTACTCATGATGAATGCAACATCGGTGCCACCTCTCCCATCAACTTAAGGTTCTGCAAGTGACTAGTGACGTTTTTGTGGGTCAAGCAGTCAACGCTCATGCTGTATTATGGCGTTGTTGTTGTTGCTATTGCGGGTTGGGGAGCCAGGATGGGTTTGAAGGTTGTTTAAAATATTTGTTGGGAAAAAAAGTTGGTTGAAAAAAAAAGTCTTCACAGCATTTTGGTGCACTGGTTGCTGAAGTGGGATGATATTAGCCCACTTCTATGGTCCAGCCCAAGCATTGTTCTTGTTCATCAGTCATCATTCAACGACTAAAAATAGAATATTTGATTTCTTTAAAACGAGTAATTCACTTTAGAAGATAAAAAAAAATATATTCGATGAAAAAAATTAATGGTTAATATATTATGTACACATATAGCAAATTATTGATGTATTGAAATGTGAAATTCACTTTTGTTTTTCTTATTAAAGACTCTTATTAGTTACTTGAATCTGCTCACTTTTAAAACCGTTGTTCTACGTATTGAAAGAGGCCAGGAGCTATTTTTTTTTACAAAAAAAAAAAAAAAGAAACGCTGTAGCAGAAAAGTCTTCACAATACAAGTTTTGCTGATCTCGCACCCTGTTACTATTTCTATTTCTAGTGACATATTTTTCAATTGTTACTAAGTTAAAGGTTTGGAATACTCTCAACTAATTGATCTATTTTTTTAATAGGTTCAGAGTTTTGTTTTTCACTTTTTCTTGCAGAAAGGATATATAGCTCTAATATTGATACTGATGAACAGTGAATTAGATCATGTTTTGTGCTGTTTCTAGGCATTGCAAACTGCTCAATCATTGACATTTACAATAGAAAGTCGATTAAATCTGTTACTCATAAGTTCAAAGCATTTTAGCAGTTTATCTTTTGCTTACACTGTCAATCGTGTTTATGAACATAAAATCAGTTACAATTCCCAATATTCTTCAGATCAGAAATCAAGTAGTAAAAGTCAAATTTGAATCTATTCCTTTTTGTGTGAGTGTGCGCATCAAAGGTATTTCTTCTCTTAGCATACATCAAAGAATAATTCCTTTTAGAAATGGAAGTGCATATTTGGTTTTTGGTTACGCGGTGGGCAGAAAAAAACCGCTTAAAAAACATAAAAATTTGGAAGCAACACTAGGTTGCTTTACTACAAACGTAAAAACTTAAAAAAAGTTTCCTTTTTTATGCTGTAAAACAAAACATAATGTCATTAAAGTGAGTTTTATCACTATCAACAAAGTTTTTTCTTTACATAGGACACCCTCGTTGGTTGGTATATTTAAGGGACATAATTTGGTTACTATGTTGGACTCTCTTAATTGAATAAGTTCTTTCTTTATAAAAAAATATAATTAAAATAAAATTTAGATAGGACAAAAAAACATTTGTTTGACATATAATTAAAAATAAGGAGAACATTTTAAAAAAAATAAATGATTATAAATCTTACAATGATCAAAGAAAAATACAACAAACAAACTCTTTAACATATTCTCTTTTATCGATTGGATTTTATTAGAAATTAAATTTTTTGAGTCTAATGTCTTTTTTAATTCTAATTTTGTAATTTTTAATAAATTTTACTAATGTAAGAGTATTTTAGAAGATGTGTTCCTTATGCTCCTTAATCAAAACCAACACATGTGAAGATGTTGGGATTAATTTTTAGGAGGAATATATACATAATGGGGGTGTGAACTTTTAAAAAAATAATAGAACAAGATCCCTTAATTAAAGGTAAATTACAATATCAAAATTTAAAAGTTGTTTAGTGCAAATATGCAATTTAGAGAGGTTTTTTAATATTTTCATTTTTGTGGAAGCACGCTTTTATATTTTCTGTTTCCCTTCTGCCTAATCCTAAGGGTAGAAAGTTTGAAACTAAAAGCAACTAGTAGAGTAATAGAATGACCCACAGGAATAGGATTGCATTTATAAGCAAACAAGTATCACTTTTTATTTATTTTTCATTTCTTACAAGTATATTTATAATAAAGTGAGACAATCTTTAAGTGTTTAGATTTTGTGCAATTGTGCAGACAACTCAAATCCCAACTATTTTAAGATAACATAACACCACCAATGTAGTTTTTCAGCCAACCCAAATATATATATATATATAAAAGACATGATATTAGTTCTTGGGGCGAAGCATTATGGTTATAAATCAATGGATACCACTAGTGGCGAGTCACCTTTGTCAAGCACAAATGTCTTAGAAATTTTCTTTGATGGGGTCACAACTTGCACATCATATGTTCCATGAAAGCCTCTGAAGTTGTATTGACCTTGCTCATCAACATGGCCACGGCTATGAGAAAGCCACTCTTGTTTAAGAGATAAGAACCTTTTCCCAGCCTCATTGATGTCACCTTCTGCATTCACCAAGTGTGAATTGTCCCTACTCATAAACAACTCCCAAAATCCCCACAGCATTATGCCTTCCACCGTAGGATGAGCCATGGCTTCGCGTAGCATAACTTCAAGATCATCTGCTCTAACATATTCATTGACGGAAGACACATCAAGCTCAGTGAACCATATAGGTAGACCAAGAATACCCAACTTGTCAAGGGAAGAACTAACAATAGGCCCTATTGGACTATCTATGTGGCCTTGAATTCCAATTCCCCCAACTGGGGCACCTTGCTCTTGCAAATCAAGAATGTGATGGATGTACTTATCTGGACTCGATCTGGTGTCACGTCCATCTTCAACGTGGTAATCATTCACAAAGAGTGTGGCAGAAGGGTCTAGTTGGTTTGCAGTCTTGAACATGTTTGCCCTTATATCCTTGCCTAGCCTGTCTTGGTAAAATGAACCATGCAGCATTTCATTGTTAACATCATAGTGACTGAACTTGCCCTTGTAGCGAGTCAGCAGGCCGTTTAGGCGGTTTTGGACAGCCGTCATCAAATCGTTTTTGTTCAGTGACTTGATCCACTGCTGAACAGTTTCATCCACTTCCCAGAAGATACAATGACCGCGAGTTTGTATCTTGTGCTTCTGACACAAGCTTAGCAGATTATCAGCATCTTTGTAATTGAAATTTCCTTGTTGTGGCTCAGTCCAATACCACTTCAACTCATTTTCAAACACAGCCCAGTTAAAATGCTTCACAACGAAGTTAACAAAGTCCTCATTGTCAATGTTCATTCTACTGATGCATGTTCCAATTGGGAAATCATTCTGTGTTTGTATAACTTTTACCGAGGTGTTAGCATAGCTGCCAGAGTCCAGTCCAGAGAATTTCAGGATAACATCACGTTTACGAATCTGCAGTGCAGCAAGTACGTATAAATTAAAATATATATAAAAATAATGCAAATCATCTCATATTCTATCAATGAAGAATGGATCATGTAATATTAAGATAAGGCACAGAAGTCTGAAACATACTTAGCTTCATGCAACATTTATTTACTGCCATGGAAAAATTTGTTTTGTTCACAAGAAAAATTATGCCTTTTAGTAATCTTGAGCAGATTTTAGAGATAGAACAATTCATGAAATATGTGAGTTGGAGGGTCATATAGGAAGGAGGTAAACATTTCTCATTATCATACATTAATCAATCCTTTGGATAGGTTAATGGTAAATTTGTTAATCTACATACTGGCACCATGCCTATGCATCAAATTCTAGAGGCTATTATCTGCATATCACTTGATCTAATTTCCTTTTTCTTTTTGTGTTAAATGTTACTCATTCAAACCAGTTCAAGTGCAAGGCAATTTAGGAACATTCCATATGTTTCAGAAGCTATTGTCTAAGACTAATAATATGAGATATAAAGGAAAACTTGATGTCACCTTATCAGTTTGGATCTTTAAATATCTAAATCTTGTGTGTCTATCCACAGGAAAAATTTGAAGTCCAGCAACCATTAAGTCCACACCAGAAGCAGGACCTTGGACATAAACCATAACCTTTGATGGCTGCTTTTCAATTCTAAAGGACCCTCCAATTTCATGCCACATGTCATCCGAAACCTGAGTTTGTCCTCCATTGACCCACTGGTTGTCAACACCAAGGGCAACATTCACATTCTGAGGCCCGGATGATCCTGAGCCAATCCGGACCCAAGCAGACACTTGATAAGTCACAAAGAGTTTAACTTTATCAGTGATAGTTTGAGCAGGACCCATCCATGTTTGCGTTCGATTAGTTACAAGGATGTATCGCCCGCTTAGGAACTCATGAGAACCAAGAGAATCTCTTGCCATTGGTGGAATTATGTGTGGTGAACCAGTTTTAACACTTAAAGTGCAATTGCCAAGGGGAAACCATCCATTTGTGCTATCAGCCAGATTGCTGTTCTCAATTATATTAACCCCAAAAGCAATATTCTGCAAAACAAAATCAACTGTTAGGTGCTTGAAACATAGAATTGGCAGCATAAGCAAAGTACATAAGGCAACAGATAAATTCTTAAAAAATGCTTGTGTAAAACAAATTTTCAGGAAAAACTAGCAATAATTTTATTAAAGTAATTTACAGAAACGAAAAAGCTTCAAAAGTCTAACCTTTAAATCCGGTGGGGTTGAAGGAGGTGTTTTAGCTGCATGCTTTAAGATCAAATTATTGAGAAGAATGTCAGTGCCTGGAGGGGGGCCCTCTAAATAAAGGACCACTTTCGATGGAGAACCATTTAGAAGGAATTTTCCCTGCATTGTAACCCAATCTTTATCTGTTGCCTGCACCCTTCAGAACACACCAGCTTTCTTCAGCAAGTGGAAGAAATGTTAAAGGAGAATGCTAATATCATTATATCACTAAACCATACTATAGCAAGTTTCTTTTTGTTTGTTCATCAAGATTCAAGAAGAACAAAAAGAAAGTCTTATTATGCCAAAGAGTCCATGTGAAATGCAGTGATAGAAAAATAAGACAGATACTAACTTTGCAATGCCTATATACTGCTCTCGAAGATCTGGTGTTTGGACCCACAAAGTAGCCCGTACATCAGCAGTAGAGACATTGTTTCCAAATATTCTAACTAAAGCAGTGACCTCATAGGCCAGTTTGCGCTGCACGCGTCCAGTGATCTCTTGCTGAATTCCATTCCAGCTTTGTGTGCGTTCTGTTGCAGATGCAAAGAATTTCCCAGACTTTGGAACAATTTTCCCATCATTCATGGAATCATGCAACATAATCTTGCAGCCTCTTCCAGACCAGTTATTCAGACCATCATCAAATTGGGGGTTAATTATGATGTTGTCATCTCCAGCTGAAACACATCCTGTGCTTGTGGTCTTTTAAAATAGGAGGATAATGTACATGAGTTAGTATGTTGAAAGCATACAGATTTCACAAGACAACTAAGCAGGGAAACTAACACATTTATTGCAATTTCAATCTAACCATAGAAGAAGTAATAGCAATTGCACAATCATGAGTTTGATATTTATCAAACAGTATTAGACTTTGCCAATATGTTGAATTGCACAAAGAAATAACATTGCTTAAAATACACAACTTCGTGACATACTGACTTACACTATTATTTGGAGTGGAACAGTTGATCTCTACTGATCGTATTAGCAGGTCAACTCCAGGAGCAGGTCCTTCCAAATAAAATATAACCCTATGAGGCATAGTTGACAATGAGAATGTCCCTTCCAACTTTTCCCAGCTATCCTTATTAACAGAAGTTCTGTAGAAAAATAATGGCAAGCATGTAAAGGGCATTTTCCTCAATTTCTTTAAAGCAAGGAAGAAGATACAACGAAATCTCAAAATCATATACCTTCCAATGAACAAGTATCTAGTAGCTGAATCATGATATTCTAGTTTCAGAGTAGCTATAACATCACTAGATCGCTGAGAAAGCCCAGAAACTCCCACACAAGCCGAAACCGTGTAAGTGGAACCAATGGAAATTCTGTTGGTAATGTCTTGCTCAAGACCTTGCCAACATTCCTTTCGGTCGGTGATAACAACATAATTAACATTCGACTCCATTGAAATTCCCCCTTGATTACCTGATTCAGCCGAAATTACATAGCCAGTGCAGTTATTGAGATGCCAAGAGTTCAGCTCACTAGAGAAGTCATGATTAAGTAAAATATTAACACCCTCGCTCCCACTTGGGCCAGAGATGATTCCTGCCATGATCTGTCAAAGAAAAAAATATCACAAAACAATTGAAGCTAAATGCCTTAGAAGGAAATATGCGCATGGTTGATACGGCTTGTTATGTGTTTGGGTATAACAAATTGGGAAGAACTCTCCAAAGTCTCATCTGTGACCTTCCATAAATAGCGCAGGAGGAGGAGGCAAGGAATTCAACAGCCTCATGGTCTAGTGCATATTATGTTTTATCTCCTGGCTAATCTTATTTATTTTACTTTGCCATAAGATTCACTCAAGAATGTCTCATTTACTATTGTCCCATTTACTTCTACTTCCTTAAATCAAGGTTTCATTTAATTGCTTGCAGCATTAGTCCTTGTTAGCTTGCAACTCACAAACATCTAACAAATTATACTTTGCATAATGTATACATTTACTAAATCTAACACAAGAAAACTCGACAAGTCTAAGTAGCAGTAACCTTAGATACACTTCAAAACAAAAACAAGATTCAACAATGAATCTAGAAATGGACATCTGAGAGGCATGATCTCAGATTCCATCCATTGTGGGGCTACCAAATTATGCAATGTGGTTAATGCAGGACCTTCATTAATAAAAGGAACAATCAAGGGCTGCTAAAGCAAAAATGCCAAAGGCATGACCAACTAATCACATCACTAAAGAAATACGAATCATTGAGCAAACATAGTGTGAATGACCTTTGACACAGAAAGAAATAACCCTCAGGGGTTAAGGTACCTGAGACCGAGAATGGTTGCGCTTCCAGTGGGAGTGAAACTTAGAGATTCTGCTTGTGAAGCAGCAGGCAGAGAACCTCTTCATTATATACCCTCTTGCTCAGCAAATTTGTGAGTGAAGGCTACGGATATAACACTGTGGCCAACCAGAAAATTTCCTTCCCACTCATCCTTCATTCGGATATAATATCATTATTATTATCCAAACTTTGGGATCAAATGAATTTTATAACCAATTAACATCTACCTACACTCTTTCAAATAAACCCAAAAAAACAAAAATAACTTTTTGAAATTTCTTTTAATTTGCCTTCTCCCGCTCCTGTGCTTTTTGCTTTATCTTGCAGATTAGTAATGCTTGAATTGGAATGGAAGCCTAAGTAAGGATGAAGGATCGGAAGTTAAGGATGGATGCTTTGGTTCCTTAATGAAATATTAAATATCTGATCAACTTAGATGAGACTTAGATTGCAAGATTTTGCAGTGTTAGGTGGAAATGGCTTTTCTATCCGTATATAACATAATGGGTCCAACAATTTCCTACGTATATAAGAACATACTAACTAACTGGAACTCAATTGCAGATATCCAAGCTGCCACTATAACACACGATCTCTAAAGCACCTTGCAACATTTAAATGAAACAAAAATCATTTGTTTATACAGAGGGTATAAGTCAGTTGATTTAAGAGAGTGTATTTAACGGAGTGAATGAGTTGTTATAAATTTAAAATTATATGTGACGGTGCAATTTTAGCAAAATAATCCAATCGAGATCAAGCAATAGTGAATTCGTGAAATGTTATTAAGAATCAAGCCAAGCATCGTCTTGGCAATTATGGTTAATATATATATATATATATATAACTTGCTCAACTTAAATTGAAATACCATAATAAATAGGAAATAAGCAGTGCTGCGTTGCTCTTATAAGTAAAGCCACGTTTACAATAGCTTGTACATTTGTGAACATTTCGAATTATGTATGCGGATGATAAAAAATAAAGAAAAAGAATTGGTAGAATAATATGACATAGTAATTGGCTATTACCTAAATCAAAATCGAATACTTGTTGTTTGTGTGTCTCCGGTTCGGTCCAACAAAAAAGCAGCGGTTCGTGCGATTACAAGGTGATGTGGCTGTGAAAGACACAGCATCGTACTACTGTGACTATGAGATTGGTACATTGAGTGAAAAACACGGCGTTTCATGGTTTCAGTTTCAGGAGATTTTGATTTGAGAAGACCATTGACCAGACCAGGAGACAAGTTAATTGACACGTATGCGGGATCTAATGGGCAAATAGGCCCAAACCAATAAGAGTAATTGCATATTATTTTTTTGAGGATAAAGTATTTTGTAGTTCCTCTAAAGAAAACATTAAATTTGATTTTAGTTCTTGAAACTTTTTTTTCTAGGTTCTCTAATTTAAAAATGAATTAACTATAAAATGAATTAACTATATTTTTAGTCCTGAACTTTTACAAAATTTGGTTTTCTCAAACTATATAGGCCTTTATGTTCTTCAGCAAGTCAATTGTCCTCAAGGTATTATTATTATTAGTTTACAATTAAGGGAATTGGTGAGTTTGTGGAAAAGAGATTAGGTTGAAGGCAAAACTAGGAATGTTTAACATATTATTATGTAGATGAAAGTAACAAGAGAGAGAAAGGAAGTCTAGAATGTTTGGTAATAATAGTTGCACCATTTGGCAAATTCAAATGAATTGATACTATAAAAAGTGAAAAAAAAAAAAAGACATGGGTCATGTTTGAAAAAATTAGCTAGAAGCTGGAAAGCTATCTAGAAAATGAAAAAAACTAATTGATAGCTAAAAATAGTTGAAAGCTGGAAAGTTATCTTATTGAATCATAAGTAGTTGGTAAAATTATCTGTTAAAGTAACTGAAAGATGTAAAATTATATAAAGGATAAAAATAATAAAATTTTATCTTAGATATAAAAGATCAAAAAGGAAATCTAATAAATATTCAAGAACAAAAAGGAAATAAATATAAAAAGTTAGAAGTTAGCACTTTAAAAAACATTACTTCAAGTAATATTTCAGAAAAAGCTAGAAACTATTAAAAAAATTCATTTACCCAAACAGTCAAATAATTTTTTAGCTAATAAAAAAATTAGAAACTAACTAAAATATCTTTTCAAACACACTTATGATGTATCGATCCAATTCTTATGATCCATTAGTATGATAGTTGTCTCATCGATTATAAAACTATTTCCAGTGAAATCCTTGTTATTTCTATTACAAACTGAACCTAAGCCTATTTATCCTACATCATTAAAATTGAATGTACCTTAAAAAGTCAATTATAGTAAACTTTCGATACTAAATTCACATGAATATGCAATGAAGTATAACATAATTGCTCGTAAGGGGCTTTGGGCCTTATGCCACGTATTTCAACTCAAGTCTGACACCTATATACACTTAGAACGTCATTGTAAAGGTATTTTTGCAAGGGATGGATTCTTTATTAAGTTAGGCATTGGAGTACCTTGGCAAGTACCTTAATTATCACTCGTGCAAACCAAATTCAAGGAGTTCAGACTAACACCCTCACATCTTAAGACAATTCACCTATTAGTCTAGGTCGATCAGTCACAAAAACAAGACCACCGTCGTTCAATACTTCGAACAGAATAGTTAACTTGAAACTTAAACAAAAGTCATGTTCAAACTACCATCAATTGAAATATGTGCCTTATTCTTCTAAAGAATGTGCATTATTTGCATATGCTCTTCTTGAAAACCTTCATCGTCATTTCATTAGATATTAGTTCTCCGCCTTGAGTACTTTCAACCATTGGACATTAACATTTTTCTTGGTATAAAACCAGAATGAAAACTCGATTAATAGGACATATACCTATAATCTTCACAAAATTTAAGATATAATCAAGTAAAAGTCGTCATATCTTCGTAATTAGTACTTATGACGAATACCTATATTTGTCACGAAATTTATGAGATGGTCAAGTAAAATAAGAGAGTCCATTGGAAAATCCTAAAACAGGCAGCCATGTGAAAATGCAAATATCTTGTAAAATAGCCAAAATAAATAAATAAATGAAAAGGACTGAGATAGGAGTCCTTCTTTGAAGGATCATAAAGAATACAAGACTCTTCTCATTTAATACACGAGGTGTACCTGCACTCGTTATAAAGTCTAGAATACGAACATCATAAAAGAAGTCCCGAATATGAACAAATAAATAACAATGAACATCGGAAATTCCTAAAGCAGATATCATCAACGCATGTCAAAAACTGAATTCTGACAAATCAGCGAAGTTTCAATTATATGTTAATACTCAATGTAATTGAACTTCAACCTATGATACCTTTGCCTAAACTATTAAATACTAGTTGACACTATTTCTTTCCCCTTCAGTTAATCGACAAAACGCATTTTGCAATTCTTTCAGACTAAATACGAAGACATAAGATTCCAACTAATTCTCATATGTGAAGGCATTGTTGCCACAAAGCGAAGAACATCAGGCTGCTCTCTAAGTGAAGTGCGTAGTTCTTCTGAACTATTGTTCAAAACATGCAGAAACTTAGCAATGTTGGGGAGTACAAGTTCTCTGCAGTGAAGATGCAATAGAGGAACCTTTGATAAAACACTTCCCTTCTGAACATCTAGGCCTTCTGGTTTTCCAGTTGTTGGCTCGATATCAACTCGTGGCATTTGTTTCCATCGACTATGCACAAACCAGCCATACTTATAGTCACCCACTATTGGTGTGCCAAGTGCTTCAGCACAATGGACACGCAACTGGAAAAGGGGAGAAGAAATCAGCGAATAAAATTTATAGAAAAAAAATAGAAGTTACTTAGCAGGGATTTTTTTTAAAAAAAAAATAAAGACCACATAAGTTTATTTAAATTTACCACATGAATTGAGATTACTTCTGACAAAGAAAGAATTCACCATGCAGTTAACACAAAACTGAGAATAATATAAGTAATACAAAAAGCAAGAATCATGCCAAATACTTCAATCCTAATTATCCCGTGCCATGTGAATTATTAAAGCACTTCAGAATTATAAAAAAAACTTCGTACCTCATTGCCCAGAGGCTCTTCGCTATGCGAAGGTATAGGAGAGGGATATTGTACGCAGTCTTACCTTGCATATGCAAAGAGACTGTTTCCGGATTCGAATCCATGACCAACAAGTCACCAAGGCACAACTTTACCGCTGCATCAGGGCTCGCCCTCACTTCAGAATTATAAACTTTAGAATTTTTTTTCCTGTAGAAAATTAATGAGGTTGGTATATTTAACTGGGCATCACATTAACTAAAATGGCATATGGTACAAATTGATATGAATTTCTAACAATGATGATATGTATTTTCATTTTACATGCAACTTCAAATAGAAGACATGGCAGTCATGGCCTCAGGAACCAAATTGAAGAAATCATTTGAAGCATGTAAGGTTAAAATTTCATCCTTATATCAGAAAATAGGAATTAGGAACTGGAACCAGGGCATCTTTAATGAAAGACAAAGCAAAAAAAAGGATAAAGGAGGCACCTTTTAGATGGTAAAAATTATAGGTTTGAAGTGAACAAGGAAAAGATAGAAAATCGGCTAAAGGTAATTAACTTAAAATACAATTTATAGGGTGCAATACATTACAATACCATAACCTAATCCTCTTATTTATAGTGCAACCCCAAGCCCACTAACAATAAGACTAAGTGACTAATAATATACTGACCTTGACCCTAATTAAATACAGAAACAAATCAGGAAATATATCAGCACCAGAAAACAACTCCTAAATTGATTCCTCAATTATACATAACTAATTGATTATGCATTTACACATGTTCTTTTTCTTTTATGCTGGACGGAAGTTTAGATTAGATGATGCCTAGCTATGTAAGGCCAGGGAAGACCACCTACCTCAAAAAAGAATTCGTAGTGGGATTACATATCACCTACCAGTGGGGTTGCCTTGGAATCAAACCAAAGTTCTGGCTTTGCAGGAGCAGAAGCTCAACCCAGAACCACCCCCTGTTGGTGATTCCACAACATATTCTAGAGATAATCTGGGTTGAAGACATCCCAAATATATTCTGACAGATGGAAATTGAGTTTACTCTCTCTCTCTTTCTACATGAACAATTCAGTTGAATAGAGAATACAAAACTGTTTCCAAGATACCTGATGCTTCCGGTAAGTGGACACAGCTCAACCCATGAGCATCCATTTATCTTTGGACCAAGCACCCGATGCTCAGTTACAGCCCCTTGGCAAGGTTCTACACTCGAATGGTGAGCTAGTATCATCCTCAGTCTTCCCGTCATTTAGAAGCACCTGAATGGGAAGGCATACAATTACACAATCAGCACACCGGAAGATACCAACCACATTAAACATGTGATCACTGAATGTATGCATAAAGATTATAGAGAAGAAACTAAAAATGAGATGAGAAAGTTCGTAAACCTTAGAAAGAGGAGCATGAATTATGCCTTCCTTCTCCTTGGGAGTCCCTATGACTAATGCCCCTCTAAGTAATGCCTATTAATTCTTATTAATTTGAGCTTGCATGTGCTTTGTGTTTTCTTCACTTTTATCCCCTTGTGAGACTTTGAGCCCAAATAAATATTTGTCCAGCGTAAGGTTTTGAATATACCTTTGGCCTATCATATGCAGTTGAAGGAGTTTTTTTCTCAATCTTGAGTTGATTATCTCTTTTAGAGGTAACATTTTCCTTTTCGTTCCTTTTTTTTTCCTCTTCTAGAATGGAAGTATTTTTAGTAACCTATTTCAACATGAAATTTGAGGTATGAGTTATCAAAATAAATTGATGATAAAAATAGTCAAAAAGACTTACTATTTTCTCAGTAGAAGCTATACTAGTATCTTATTTCTTTTGTTCTGCCCATTTCTTCATTTTTGAAGTAGATGTATGTTTCTTTGCATAGAGCTGGAAAAGGCAGGCAATAAGAGTGGAGGGAAAAGTATCAAAAAAGAAAAATTCTAGAATGAAGGATTACCTTTTTAGTGGTACTGTTACCAATCGAAATATTTTTAGTTAACCAATTCATGAAAACTTAGCCAAAAGGGGTTTGTTTGATTTTGGATAAAGTAATAAGATATGATGGTTATGAGAGATAATTCGGCCAATTTTCTTGAAAATTCAAAGGAAGCTTAGAAGATAAGCACATCAGAGTTTCAACCGAATCTAAAATTATGAGATTTTGGGTAAAACCAATTAAGAACGTGAATAACCCATGATTTAGGAAGTGGTTCCTAAAAAAAATGGGATGAGGGAAGTGCGCCTTGTAAACACAATTAAACTACCTGAAATCGACTGAGAATGTAGGACTCATGTATGAACGTGGATAAAAACAATTTAAATTCAGTTATTTTAGATTTTATAGTATTAATAGTTGTTTTAGAAACGATTATAATAAGGACCTTTGAACAAAAAAACCAACTAATCAATACAATTATTTTCTAATCTTTCTTTGTCAATTTATTGTTTTCCTTTAAATTCAGTCTTTACTTAATTTGGTCGTATTTCTATTAAGATTCACTTCGAATTAAGTATTTTTTTTTTTAATAACTTGATAGTCCACAAAATGGCAATCGAGAAATTTTTCCTCTTGACAACCAAATGACTTGATTCATCATTCAAATTTTGAAACCATGTTGAAGTAGTTGTAGTCAAATCCATTTTGGCTAACCATTAAGATTTCCGGCAACAACATGTACTCAAAGATTGCTCCTTGGAAACTGCTTTTCTTTTTTAAGAAGCCCTATGAGTTGTAGTTTTTTCTTCATAACTTTCCCAATCTTTTGTTCATTCTAGAACTTTACCTCCCTCCATGAAATTGATTTATTGGTTAATAAAGATGCATCATTGTTTTCATATCTTTTAAAATTGATAATGTTTTGCTTTAGGACAATAACACGTGTGTTTTACTAAAATTTATGAAGAATGTTATTTGATACAAAAAAAGTAGATAGACGAATCAATATGAGATATGACATATGAGTTAACTCGACTCACCATAAGTTCAAGTCGAGTTAGGTTGGTAAAAATTATATTGCCTAAAGTGTGTGTCAAATTTAACCTAACTTATTTTGTAACTTATTAAATTAAATCATTGAAAAGCAAGGATTATGTTTTTTAAAAAAAAAATACATATAACTTACTACATTATCTCACTAACTAATTAAAGTAATATGTAAACCCAACTCTTTAATTATATTCTAATCACCATAAAAAATAACAGCATACTAGTTTATCTTTTTATATATAGATATAGAATTGGAATAATGTGAATATGACTTTTCAAATCATTAATATATATAAACCATGAGACACAATATAATATATTGATTTTATAGTTTTCATTCAGTGCTTCAAAAGTTTTATCACTAAATTTTATTTTTAATATTTTTCGATATTTTATACATATATTATGTATTTTTTCTTTTTAAAAAAAAAGGTAAATCAGCCCATTTAACCCGTCAATTCATATTGGGTTAAGTCAAGTTGACAATTTTTTGCCTCGCCTTGGTAATGGTAGGTTTGAGCCAGATTAGGTTGGTAAAAATCAATGTGCCTGAACTTTGAATTTGACCCAACTCACGTGAATTGAATCCATTGGATTGACTCACAAGTTGAATTTATTTATTTTAAAAAAAAAACACAACTTAATAAAATAACTCATTAACTAAAGTAAGCAACTTACAAACCCAATTTTTTTTAAGAACACAAAATGGATATAAACAACAAACAATGACCTAGTGACAGAGTTCACCCTATCTACCCGTTCGAACAACACCATGGCTACTAAACAAAGTAATAAAAACACTTCCAATTATTTAATTCTATTATAATCACAATAAAGGATATGTGATACACTAGCTTATCTTTATACCTACATATATACATATATTTTTACACATATAAAAAAATTTAATTAGTATTACACACTTGTAATTTTTTATTTATAGATAAATTGTTATAAATATATTTTTTATACTCTCAATTATTATATTTTTTACATACTGTGTTTTAAACTATTCATCTTATACTATATATTTTAAACTATTTTCAATCAAATTTAAAATAAATAAAAATAACATGTATACTTCTAAGTAGACATTACATTTTCATTAAGTTTATTAGTGTAATGTATAAAATATATTGGAGTATAATATGAAAAATAATATGACTAGAGTAATGTTTAATATAAACGATTTAATATTAAAATATTAAAAATATAAAAAAAAATTATTTTATCATCTAACACTATATTGACGTATAAGCTATAATAATAAAATAATAAAATAAATATTATAAATAGTATAATGGTTAAAATAAATAATATAATGCAAAAATCTTGAAATAATAATAATAATAATAATTTAAAATTAAATATTTTTTACTCAAGAATAAAATAAACTTATTATCTATCATTATCAATATCTTATATAATAAAAACGTAAAACTGAGAAAACTCTATCTTATGTAAAAAAAAATGATAAAAATCATACTTTATGACTGAAAGAAGAGAAAAAGAAATATAATAAAATAGTATCTTATATAGAAAAGATTCAAACAAAAATCTAATAAATATTTAAGGATTAGCGTCTCCAAAAATATTAGCAACTTGTTTATCAATAACTAAACAAAATTTTCAATTGATAAAAAAATTCAAAACTAACTTAAATGTGTTGTGAAACATATAACCTTATTATTATTTGATTATTTGGGAATCGTTCGTGAATTTAATTCGTAGGATGTAGCACTTTTCATACGGAAACAATGTTACTTATAATAACTCTAAATAATTGCCTAAAAAAAGCTCTAAATAATTAATATTTTTATAAATAAATAATAAATATAAATTTATGGACATGGTTTTGGAAATTAAATTACATTTGCTCCGTGCGTAGCATTCAAGTTTATCACCAACTACTCTACAAAATTTTGATAAGACTGATTTGTTTGGGTGGTTGTGAATTTTATTTTTAAATATAATTTTTAAAATAGAATATGTTTAACAAAAACAGAGAGGAAATAATTTTCAAAACATCTATAGATTCATTTTCACAATAAAAATAATTTGATCTATTTTATAGTTTTTAGAAAAATACATATTTTTTACATTTAATAATGACTCTTCCTTCTTTGCCACCAACAATATCATTATCGTCATTATTACTATAACTAATGTCATTACAATACCATTATCAACCAGTATCATCATCACTATCATTATTATTGTTATTGCTCCACTACTATTATTGTTGCGGTTGTCAACATCCACACCACCATCACAATCGACATCATGAATTAAGTATTGTTGTTATCATTATCACCATTCTTAAAATAATTTTAATACCATATAAAACTTTCAAAATAAATTTATTTTGTAACTAAAAATTGAAAGCAAAAAACTAAAACTAATTAAAAACTAAAAACTAGTTGCTGATTTTAAATTTTTTGAAACTCAACTAAAAACTACCCCAAAATGGGCCTAGGCTATTCAAATCTCAAAACGTTTACTTTAAAAGCATATCTTCTTTTAAGAAAAACTAGTCACTATAAATTTTTGGAACAAAAATGCTAGTAACACAAGGTATGTCTCATTTGTTATTCAACAAGCCTCTATTAGTTTTATAATTTTTAATCAATTTTAATAATTAATAAAATGTATGTTAAAAAAGTATATTAAAAGTGTGCTCACAGTCCTTTTTTTTTGTAAAATTGTGTAAAAAAGAATAAACTTAACAGGCCAATAAGGTGGACCAAACACCTATTTTCAAACAAGGGAGTTGATATTTCCACTACCACTTTTGCTATTCTCACCTCTACTTTTTGAAAAGTAGTAAAATATACAAAAGTATGCCTTGCACTTGTACAAAGGAAACATACTTTCATTGTGTATTTTTTTTCACCCCCTAATTACACAACAAAAACACAATTTCATAATGCAATTTTTAAGGAACAGTTTTGAAATATGGATAAAATGCACCCACATGGATAGTGCCATTAGCAAAAATAGTACAAACAGCAATACCCTTCAAACAAACAACAAACAGGCCTAGAATTTGAACCCAAATTGGCTTGTACAAACTTTGTAACAGTCTCAACCTCTCATCGTATCTTATATTTAGTATGTTTAAATACATTTTTTCCTATAATTTTATTTTTATTTTTATACTTTTTTAATTTTAATCCTTAAAAAATGTGTTTGTTTTATTTTTTATCCTTAAATTTTTTTATATAACACTTTAAACAGAAAAAAAAAGTGTTTTAAACAGCAAAAAAACATTATTAAAAGCGTTTTAAGGATAAAAAATAATATTTTACAAAAATTAAAACGAAAAAAATAAAATTTAAAAAAACAGAAATAAATAAAAATTTTAAATTATAATAACAAAAAATATATTTAAATCTATTAATTATTACTAGTTAAAATGTTAAATTCGATGTTTTGTCTTTTAGTTGACTGGGTCCCTCTGCCTTAGATGACACCAACTTAATAACATCTTCATCACCAGAAAAGCCTCAAAAGTCTCATTGTTTTGTTCTGTGTTCAGTTAAGAGTTTCCGCGTGAGAGTGGCCATGGGAAGAGCTCCTTGTTGTGACAAAGCAAACGTTAAGAGAGGGCCATGGTCTCCAGAAGAAGATGCTACACTCAAAAATTATGTAGAGACTCATGGCACTGGTGGAAATTGGATTGCATTGCCCAAAAAAGCTGGTTTTTCTCTCTTCCCTTTATTAGCATATATGCATTTACAACACTTTCTTGGACACCCATTTTCATTTATATTATATATGAATATTTGCCGATCTTTTTTCCTGATTATTTTTTTTTGCTCCAGTTGAAGGATAACCAAACACACCGTGAAAATAAAAGGAAGGATTTCGTGAGATGAGAAAATAATGAATCTAGCCTAGATTGTTCTAAGACTTTTCTTGGATACCCGTCTCCAGCAAGCATGATTGTTTATTTACTTTGTTTTATTTGGAAATTTTGTGTTATTGATACATGCATTTTACTTGAATTTCAATGATAATTTTCATTTGCTTGCTACTTTAATTTTTTTGGATTTCTCTTAGTTGAGATTCAAAGACTATATAATATCTCATGATATTGAAATAGAAATCTTCTAAGAAAATGTTATTCCGAACCTAGAATCATATGTTTAATCAACATAATTATCTGAAAATCAACCATACCACACTATATATATTCATGCTACTTTAATTTGAGTTAAACACATTGACAAATGCTGCTGTTTTATCTATATCTATTTCCATTTCCATAATTTGTACAATTTCCATGCCCACTAGTCCACTAGTAGACACCATTTTTCCGCATATGCCAGGCGTTATTTTTGAATCCGGGGTCAAAATTCATAAATACCTTGTGAAGCTTTCAAGACATGAAACAAGGAGTGGGAGTTTCACCCTAGCTATTATACTCTCTTAATTAATTTCTCAATTATTCAACTATTAGCTTTGATTTTTTCTTTCTCTCTCTTTTTTTTTCTCTTATCAAAATATCACGTCATGGTAGTATATATTATTATGCAGGCCTTAGACGGTGTGGCAAGAGTTGCCGGCTACGGTGGCTCAATTATCTGAGGCCAGACATCAAACATGGAGGCTTTACTGAAGAAGAGGACAACATCATTTGTACCCTCTATGCTGAGATGGGAAGCAGGCAAGTTTTTCCAAAATTGTTTCAATTTAACACTATAAATCTATAACATTGATCATTGATTGAAAAAAAAAAACAACTGATATATTGATAAAGTATACATCCATAAGATATTACTATAATTATACTTTAACCAACCATTATAATTATATATTTGAAAATTTTATTTCAAAAAATTATTGTATGATCTAAGACCACGTGGCTCCGACCAAAATGATAGGCTTGAGTAGTTTTTAAATTTAAATTTCATTAACATTATTGTAAAAAATATATACTTTTTTATAAATTAAAAAGTGTGGTTATATATATATGGCATGAATATTGGTCGAAGTCATATGATTATAGATCATGGATTTTTTTTCATTCTGGGATGTATTAAAGTTGAGAGAACAGAAAGATAAAAATAATAATAATGAGAGAAAATGACAAATGTGATAAGTGTTGTAAAAAAAAAAAAAGAGAGAAAAAAAAAGAGAAATGAAATAAATAAAAGAGTTGCTATGTATTTTATTCTATAGAGTGCATTTAATGAACACTTTAAAGAAACCAAAATCATATTTTGAAGTTAATGGTGACCTAATATAAGTTTAGACCAAGGTAATTTCTCATGAAATTTGTGTTCTTTGCTTGTGCAGATGGTCTGCCATAGCCTCTAAACTTCCTGGCAGAACCGACAATGATGTGAAAAACTACTGGAACACGAAACTGAAGAAGAAGATCATGGCAGGGAAAGTTACCCTCAAAACATTGACTGACAATGACACGCTTCCTTCAATTTCAACCCCATCACTAACCAACAACCAAAATGTCAAGACTAGTCAAAATTCACCTTTCCCTTCTTCACAAAATCAAAATTCTCCACCCTTAGATGCTAATAATACATTCAGCATTAGTGAAAAAAGCATTATTAGTTTTGACCAAACTCATCATGGGTTGTATAGTCCACAAGTCATGGATGTTGTGTCACAAATTGGTGCAAATTCAAGGATTCCCAACTACAACAACAATAATAATCCTGTGGTGTCATTGTCTCAAGAAGGTTCAAGCAGCATTTCGGATTCCTCTTCAATTGCAATGAACAACAAGAATGTGTCACAGCCAGAACAACATGCTAATGATGATTATGAATCTATGGAAATGTTGATGGATTTTGGCTTTGGATTTCCCTATGATTTTGCCAATGGTCCTAACTGCCATTATGAGAGAGTTGGTGAATTGGCTCCAAGTTCGTATCCAGAGTGGGTTGATTTTAGCTATGCTGACATTAAGCCACATTGACCGAATCAAAATGTTATATAGTTAGCTAGTTATACAATATTGTATAACCATGGGATTTTCTGTAAGAAAAAACAATGCCAAAACGTATGTGAAGGGAAGACTTAGCTGAGATTTAATTTTTCTAGTTTGTTGATCTAATATAGTATTAATTAGTAGTACTTGTGTGTTGTGTTCATAGATAGGAACTGCATAGTTTAATTAGGTCAAATTTTGAATTAAGCAAATAAAAACGATTAAAGATTATTGATAAGATGCCCTTGTGTCTTTGTTAATTAATTAAGGTTCATATATGCATGGTATATGGACAATATTTTGGTTGTGGGGCCCAGGAGACTTGGTTTTTTGCTTTTATATTGGTGTTAATGACATAAGCATGTTCGCAAGCTTCTTGTTGGTTAGTGATCACGAAAGTTGCATGGAGGGGTGGCCAGTTCAAACCTAAGAATTGAATACTGTGTCATTCGCATTATTCATTAACCATAAAAGATTCTCTATCTTTTTTCTCTCTCTCACCCCGCACCTCTCGTGATGCACTTTTAAGTTTTAACGGCAACATTATAGAAACCATAAATGATCATTCTGAACTCTGAAAAAAGTAGAGCATACACCGGAATTTTCAATTTTGGATAGGTAGAAGGAAGAGAAAAATATACAAAGAAAAATGGATGAATGTAATGATAATTGAATAAATAACTAAATAAATAAAATAACTAAGTAGAGGTGAATGTGCGTATATTCAATGTGAAAATTCCCAAAAAGATGGTTTATTGTCAATTTTTTCGTATGTTACTTATGGCATAGGGATTCTTTGCGTTAAATTTAATCAGTGGAAGGAATTAATTTTCTACATCATATAAACCAAAGTTCAAATTTCTGTTTGAGAGAGATGTATCTATCATATATCGAATGTGAATTACTTTCGAGGAAGGATATCTATTAGAAACAAAGACAAAATAAAGGCATGTATGCAACACGCACATATTAAAGATCACCGTATCAACTTGCTAGAACTATTATATTTTTTTTCTGAAACTAATTAGAAGAATGTTAAACTTAAAGTTATAGAATAATATTAATAAAATTTGATTTTATTAAATTTAACTATTAAATAATATAATGTTATCATGAAATATATATGTGTGTGCGTGTACCAATTCAACTTGTGGTAAATTTCGTATTTGCAAGTATTCAAATTAATTTTTTTAATTTAATGAAATATTAATTAACTTTTAAATTTTACAAGAACTTATTGGCTTTATCTCATTGACCAAAATTTCAACTTTAGTTTTGCTGATGGAAGACATTTAAAAAAAATTGATTTTGTTAGTTCAAGTAATAAAGAATTTATTTTTTTATAACACATTTTGAATCTTTTAAGTGAAAAAAATAGGCGTTGAAAGAACTTTATCTTCTTAAATGAATATATATGTTATTCGAATACGACTTTAAGATATTGCTAATTAATATATATATATATATATATATATATATATATATATATATATATATATATATATATATATATATATATATATATATATTTCAATCTCTTTCCCTTAAAACAATTTCCATAACTAATGATTAATTGATTATAATTCTTGTAACTTGCAAACAACATTTGTATAATTGGGCAATGTCTGCTAAATTGTCTCACATTCGAGTTGGTGTACTTGTTTTCCGAGTCAAGACCACAGTTTTCTGACTTTGATCACTACATTATTCACTAAAAGTTCAGGAATCTTATCCTTAAATAGAAAAACACTACTAATTCATTGTTCATGTGCCAACCACAGGTAGCTAAAGTTTACTTGACTATTTTGCTCATTACTTTTATTACACTCTTCACCACATTCAATTTATCTTTTTTCAAAATGAGAAAAAAAAAAGTAAATGCTATATTTGAAATTAAACTAGATTGTTTTATTTCTTCCCTGAAAAAAAAACTGGCTTGTTTTACTTATTATGGGCCGAACTATTATCCTTATCAAAAAGGAAATTATTGCGTACCAGCCTTTTTCAAATGACACTTTTTTTTTAATTTCAAATTTTTATTTTTGAAAAAGAATTTAATATATTTTGGAATTGAAATTTTAGAAGGTTCCTTATTTTTTAAAATCCAATTCTACGAGTAAAATATAAATCATTTTTTGAATTTTAAAACTTCAAATGTATTAAACTCTCTTCTAAAACAATAATTTCGAAAATAACTTACAAATCACTTCTAAAAATTTACTTCCAGAAGAAAATTTCACACGTTTCAAAATTAAAATTTTGAAATTAAATAGTGTACCTTTAAAAAAACATACAAAAAGTGATTCCTATACAAAATTGGAATGCCTGGATAGTTGCCCAAAAAACTTGTTTGTTCTCATGTTTGCATATAACAATTTTAAAACTTGGTCTTATATTGCCCTACATCTGCTTCCTCGTGGCATTACATACATGGATGAATATTCCTTGACAAATAGCTTTAATATAAAAAAGACAAACATTATCATAAACACTAAAGACCAACACCCAATATTCTTTTTCTAAACAGGATTCACTTTTGCATTTGGACTCGGTATAAAATATGCTTGTATTTTCACATAAAGAAGGAAACACAACCTTTAATATTGTTCTCCATTTAGTATCCTTTCATCATCTACAAGTTCCACGACCCCCAAATAAAAACCGTTTCGGAGATAAAGGTTAGCTGCTTCCTCGTGTAACAAGCAGAAGATCAATTTCAATGTTAATCATGTTACTTATCTAACTTTTTCATAAAAACAAAACAAAAAGTAACATCTACATGTAAATGGTATCATTGTTTATTGTTTTTTCAATGATTGTTTATTGTTTATAGAATTAGTAAAATTGCTTAATTAAAAAAACCAATATCATTATACTTTTCACTCTCGAGTGTCTGATAATGAGAGAGAAAAGCTACCGTTGTAAAATTAAAGATGTTCTAAGAAATTAATTGAAGAGATCTACCAAAATTAACCACTACAAAAAAATTATTACTTACTAATAAATAAATAAAATTAATTTCCATGAATAGTGACGGATATCCAAGACCCTAAAAGTGGGGGTAGTCTAGCTCTATTAAAGAATAAAAAATAATAATAAATTTTATTATTCATATGGAGATGAGTGAGAAATTAGGGCTAGTAGGTGCAAATATATAAAATTAAGTGGATAAAATATTAAAAAATTAAGATGTTTACATGTAGTTTTTCAAAACAAAAGGTGTGCATTTGCAAGGGTGTTAATCCAAAAAATACTTTCAAATTATTTCTTTGAATTTAATTGTCCTATTCTTACTTGAAAAAACAATCCATATCACTCTTAAGAGACTTTCCAATTGACCATTTGATTATATAATCTACCGCCCAAGGGTGTTAATCAATCAGCAAATAACATAATCAACACCAACGATTGATAGTGTCACAATTATAATTTAAGTAAATAATAGTAGAGAAAAGTCATTCTAATTTGAGCATGTTTGCACATAGAACCCAATAATTTTAGGAAATCATCCGTATCTATCTATCTATATATATAATTTGTCCAATCAATTATCATGTGTTAGCTACACACAAAACTTATATTTTTTTATTTTTATTTTTTTAGTTTTCACTTTTATTATTTCTCTCTCAATTAGTCTCTCTCTTTCTTCTAATTATTTTAAAAATCGTGCATGAGCACGAGTCTCACCCTAATTAAATTAAATACTCTAAATGATGTCCTCACTTCGAAGTCATATTGTATTGTGTGTACTTGGACGTGTGTTGATATAATTGATTTTAGATTAATAAATTTTTTTACAAGTAATTATGGTTAATATTACAATTTTATTGTAAATATAGCTTTAGTTAGTTATAATTAGCTGACAAATTGTTATGACAAATATGTAGTTAGTTAGTTACTTTTTTTGTGTTTTTATTGAATCCTTTGTATATAAATCATTTCTTGTAGCACATTCACCAATTAATTCAATATGTTTTCATTCTTTACTTTGATATCTGATATGGTATCAAAAGTTACTCCTTCCACGCCTATTGCTTCCTCTTGAAGCTTTTCTTTGTGTATTACCTTCTTCTTCACGATTATTTTCTTCTAAATTGTTTCTTTCCTTCTCTCCTTGGTCATGGCTGCCATTGATGATTCTAACCCCTTAATTCTTCATTCATCCGATAATCCTGGCATTGCTCTAGTTTCACACCCCCTCACGGGTGAAAACTACAATTCTCGGAAGAAAGCAATGTGCATGGCTCTTCACTGGAAGAACAAATATGGGTTTGTCGATGGTTCAATTCCTGAACCTGCTTTGGGTCACTCCACCCATGCTTTGTGGCATCACAATTATAGTATTATATAATCCTGACTCCTTAATTCGTTATCAAAGGAGATGCAAGTGAGTATCTTACATTGTTCTTCTACCAAAGCAATTTGGGATGATCTCAAAAAATGTTTCAAACAACGTAATGGTCCTCTAATTTTTCAGCTTAAGCATGAATTGATCACTCTGCAACAAGGGTCCATGTTTGTTTCTTCCTTCTAATCCAAGCTTCGCTCTCTCTGGGAGTCGCTATCAGAATTGAAACCATCACATAGTTGCACCTGTGGAGCAATTAAACCATGGTGTGATTTTGAGCAGTTGGAGTATGCTATGCAGTTCTTGATGGGGCTGGACGAATTTTTCTCTACTATCAAAGGTCAAATTCTTTCCATGGATCACTTTCCCCCAATTACTAAGGTTTTTGCCTTAATTGTTCAAGAAGAAAAGAAAAAAGAGGTTGGTGCATCCACATTTGGAACTTCTGCTAGTGAGGTTTCACATGCTTTTGCATTCAAGAATTCTTCTGATGCAAGAAATAATTTTGAAAATCGCTCCAAAGACTCTTCCAGGAATCGCCCCTTGTATGCTCATTATGGTATGTTGGGTCATACTCAGGATCGTTGTTTCAAGTTGCATGGCTATCCTCCAAATCATAAGAAGAATGGATATTCCTCAGAGGTCAAGAATCAATCTTCTTCCTCCTCTGAACCATCACACAAGGTTGCTCACCGAGTGTCTGTTGATAAGCCTCAATCACGACCCTCTTCTGTTGACTTGGGTTCACAGTTTCAACTTACTGCTTAACAATATAGCCAATCGATGAATCTTTTATAAAGTCATGCTACCAATGTTGTCATTCCTCATGGTGTTTCTTCCTTAAGTGGTATGATTATTTCTACTTCCAATTTTCTTCATGATTGTTGGCCTTTAGATTCTAGTGCAAGCATTCATATTACTTACTCTCTTCATAATTCTAGATCTTATCAGCTTGTTTATGGTAAAACTGTAACTCTACCTAATAGTGACATTATACCCATTCTTGCCATTGGTTCAATTTGCTTAAACAACACCTTAGTCTTGCATAATGTTGCTTACATTCCTAAATTCAAATTCAATTTAATTTCAATTTGTGCCCTACTAACTAATCCTAATTTGTCCATTTCTTTTTCCCAAAATGAATTTGATATTCAGTAGAAGCAAGCTTGCAAGAGGATTGGTAGAGGAGATCTCATCCAAGGCCTTTATGTCCTAGACCTCAAGGACACTCATGATTGCAAATTTACTTTTTCTGTTATCAATTCACACATAAATTTCACTGTTTGTAAAAATGCTCATATTTGGCATTCTAGGTTTGGTCATATATCAGACAAAGTTTTCAATCATTTGAATGATAAAATTGGTTTACAATTCTCTCCTAATTTCTCTTCTTCTAATTGTTCTATTTGTCCACTTGCTAAATTTAGAAGATTATATTTCTTAACTCTAACAATTTATCTGATTTACCTTTTGATTTACTCCACTGTGATATATGGGGTGCCCATGCCCACCCTACATATGAGGGGAAGAGATTTTTTCTTACATTAAGAGATGATTGCTCAAGATTCACTTGGCTATTTCTACTTAAAAACAAATCCGAAGCTTCAATCTATGTGAAATAATTTTTCACCATGGTTCAAACTTAGTTTAATGTTTCCATCAAGTGCCTCAGATCTGATAATGCTAAAGAGCTTGCTCTCACTGAGTTTTTGGCTTCCATAGGCACTCTTCACCAATTTTCCTGTGTCGAGAGACCAGAACAAAATTCAATAGTGGAAAAGAAGCATCAACACCTACTCAATGTAGCCATAGCTTTGTACTTTCAATCTAAAGTCTCTATATCATTTATGAATTATGCAGGTTTTGATGATGTAAAAAAGAATATACTTGATAATGGTTGTCATCATAAAAAATGGGGAGAATGTGAATCATGCAGGTTTTGATGATACCATAAAGAATTTACTTGATAATGGTTGTCATCATCAAAAAATGGGAGAATGTAAATGTATGAATACAGGTTTTGATGATGCCAAAGTATAATCAAACAAGATTGCTTCAAGAAACATTCAAGGTTAAGAAAACATAGATTGCTTCAAGATTAATTCAAGGTCAAGCAAACAAGATCAAGAAAAAGGTAAGGCCTTAGATTATTTGTTAAAAGAATCTCACTGGTTGATCAGTTTTTGCCTCAAACAAATTATTTCCAACAACTCAAAGGCATTGGTAATCGATTACTAGACAGTGTAATTGATTACCAGAGACAACATTGCAAATGGCTTTTCAAAAAAGGTTTTGAAATTTGAATTTTGAATCTTGTAATCGATTACCAGTAACGACACTTCAGAAAAAACTTTGAAAAGTCATGACCCTTCAAAATATAACTGTGTAATCAATTACCGGTGAGAAAATTTCAAAAAAACTTTTTGAAAAGACACATCTCTTCAAACCATTTTGAAAAGGCAAGATGAACCTATATATATGTGTGGCTGACTTCAAAAAGTAAGAAAGAGAGAGAGTTTTCGAAGAGAACTTAATTATCAAATGCTCTCTAAACAACTCTTGGTCAAACACTTGCAAATTTATGGAGAAATTCTTCTAGGATCTTCAATTTGTATCATCTACTCTAAAGGAGAGAAATCTTTCTATTCATCTCATAAACTCAGTTGTAATCAAGAGATTGGTTGTCTCTTGGATTGTGAGAATATTAAATACAAGGGTGAGGGATCCCAAGGTGTGTTCAAAGTCTATAAAGGATTTACAGAGATAGTGGAAAATCTCAAGTGGGTTGCTTGAGGACTGGACGTATGCACGGGAAGTGGCCGAACTAGTATAAATTGAGTTTGCAATTCTCTCTTCCCTTATCTCAGCTATTTTATTACAGATTACTTTGTCTTGTGCAATTAAAAGAATATTATTAAATTAATTGTTTCTTCTTCTTCTACATTCTGAGCCTATCATATATTATTTAAAAAGGGGTTAAAATTTGTTAGTGGGAAATTTGTAAGACTTAATTCACCCCCCCTCTTAAGTTATTGAGGTCACTTGTCCAACATCATTTTGGGGAGTTGTGTTACCACGAAAACCTTTCTCATCAACAGAACTCCTTCACCACTATTGAAATACAACTCACTCTTCAACATTCTGTTTAAGAAGGAACCAGATTATTATGCCTTGAGGAGTTTTGGTTGTTTGGCCTTTGCCTCCACTCTTCCATCATCAAGGAACAAGTTCTCACCTAGAGCAGTACCTGCAGTATTTGTTGGCTATCCAAAAGGTTATAAAGGATACAAATTGTATAGCTTGGACACTAAGAAGTTTTTTGTGTCTATAGATGTTGTCTTCCATGAATTAATTTTTCCCTTTCAAACCATTTCACAGAACCAAGTCATTCTTGATTCCTTACTTGATTTGGTTATCCCCATCCCTCTCACTAATGCATTACCTAACCCTGACCAAAATACTAGCCAACCAACACAAACATCTATTAGCTTTATCCAAAATCCAAGTGATCTACCCTTAGTTCCTAGCCCTGATCAACCTGACCTTTTGCCTTCTGTCACTTTAAGGAGTACACGCCACAGTAAGCCTCCCTTATACTTGTTTGACTATGTTACACCAAAATCAAAGACTGCATATTTATCCAACATCATTGTTCCTTGTTGGCTCTTAGCTCCCCTTACAGAGCTCTCATTATCCAAATTTCAGTTGTATATGAACCTTCAATTTTATCATCAAGCTGCCCCTTATCCTGAAAATGGCGTCAGGAAATGAATGAGGAAATCAAAGCTCTTGAGGCAAATTCCACCTGGACACTTGTTCCCTTACCACTTGATAAGCATTGTATAGGTTGTAGATGGGCGAATAAGGTTAAATATAAAATGGATGGCTCTGTGGATAGATACAAAGCTCGATTGGTTGCCAAAGGGTATACTCAACAAGCTGGAATCGATTTCTCTAATACTTTTTCTCTAGTGGCCAAGCTTACCACTGTGAGAGTTTTGCTTTGTGTTGCTGCTACTAGAAACTAGTGCCTTCTCCAATTAGATGTTAATAATTTTTTAATGGAGATTTGTTTGAAGAAGTTTATATGGAACTTCCCAAAGGTTACAAGTCCAAAAATTCTTCCTTTGTATGCAAATTGAACAAATCATTGTATGGACTTAGACAAGCTTCTAGGCAATGGTTTTGTAAGTTCTCCACTACCCTTCTTAGTCATGGGTTCCATCAGTCCAAGCATGATTACTCCCTATTCACCATTAGTTTAGGGAATTCCTTAGTCATTCTACTAATGCATATAGATGACATCATCCTGTCAGGACCAAATTCTGCCTCTGTGCAAGCTATTTAGACCCAATTCAATCTATGTTTCAATTGAAGATCCTTGGCACTTTGAAATATTTTCTTGGCTTAGAATTAGCTAAATCCAACAGAGGTATTTCACTTTCCTAGAGAAAATACACTCTATCTCTTTTGGAAGATACAGGTTTCTTGACATGCAAACCTTCCAATCTTCCAATGGATCCCAACCTGAAGACTTACTCCCTGATAAATCAATCTTGATGATGAAGACTTACTTCCTGATCCCTTAATGTATAAAAAGGTTAATTGGTAGATTGATTTATCTGACCATTTCACGTCCTGATATAACATTTGTCATGATTCGCTTGAGTCGATATATGAAAGAACCTAGAGTTCTTCACCTAAATGTTGTCCATCATCTTCTGTAGTATCTCAAATCTACTCCAGGACAAGGCTTATTTTTCCCTACTCAAAACTCTCTCAAACTCACTGCTTTTGCTGATGCTAATTGGGCCAGCTATGTTAATACCATAAGGTCCACTTCTGGCTTTTGTGTGTTTTTAGGGAACAACCTTATCTCTTGGCGTTCTAAGAAACAACCAATTGTTTCTAAATCGTCAACTGAGGCTGAATATCGTGCTTTGTCTTCTATTACTAGTGAAGTTGTTTGGTTGAGAAGGTTACTTCTTCACTTTGAAATTGATATTCCTTTTGTGATGTTGTTTTGTGATAATAAATATGCTTTAAGCCTTGCCTTCAACCCTGTGCACCACGAACGGTCCAAACACATTGACATAGACCACCATTTCATCGGGAAGTTTGTTCAATCCAATGTCATCAGGCTTGTTCATGTCAAGAGCCAACACCAAGTTATTGATGTCTTTACAAAAGCTCTTCCAGGACCAGCTTTTGGTAAATTCATCGCCAAGTTGGGAATGATTAACATCTATTCGCCAACTTGACCAGGGGGGTATTACGATTCGATTGTAAATATAGCTTTAGTGAGTTATAATTAGCTGTTAAACTATTATGACAAATATGCATTTAGTTAGTTACTCTTTTATGTTTTTATTGAATCCTTTGTATATAAATAATTTCTTGTAGCACATTCACCAATTAATTCAATATGTTTTTATTCTTTACTTTGATATCTGATAGTTAAGCTTGTTAAATTTAAGTTCATTAGTATTTCAAATTGTGCATTATATACAGAATAAATGTTTATTTTACATAACTAAAAATTATAATTCATAATAAATAAATATTTATAAATATATAAGTTATATTATAATTAAAATCTATAATAAAATAACTTTTTCAACATATAAATTATATTTTAGATTTATGTTATGATATATTATTATTTAAAAAAAATTCAAGTTAGAATTAAGGATGTTAAATATAATAAATTAAAAGAGATAAGAAGTTATAAATTATCAAAAACATAAAAAGATGTGTGAATGAGAATAGCAATAAGACTCATTTTTCATACAATTTTTTAATGTTTATGATCTTTTTTTAAAAAATATTAGTTGAATTTTACAATTTTGATGTATTTTAACGTGCATGAATCTAACTTTGTCATGTGTGAAGCATAATACAAACATAAATATAAATATAAATGGTGGCAAGGACTTCTCTGACTCTGACGAACGTCAAGCTTACCTCCACACAAACGTGATTAGTAACAAGGTCTTCTCCGACTCCGATGTCAAGCTTTGGCAATGACAAAGCTGATGGACAAGGAAGAAGGGGAAAAGGGGAGAGGAAGTGGGAAGGGATGGGGGTGGGTGTTTGCGGGATATTCCAAAAAGGGAAGAGGAAGGTTTTTGAAGAAACAAGGGGTAAGAATAGCAACACCCATTCTTGTGTAGTGGCCTTTAGGCCTCCCCTCAGGAAAAAAAAACTTTAGTATAAGGTTGTTTTTAAAATATTGACAATGCTTAAAAAGAACAAATGAAGTTCAATTTACAAAAAAGATAAAAAAAAAATAGGTTGAAAGAGATAAATGGTTAAGAAAATCATATATACGGATAGAAATAAAACAATGAACTTTAGACCACTGAAAAATAATTTTTTTAGCTGGTTGTTGAATTATTGTATAAAATGTACATCTAAAATAGAGGAGATAGATAATATTAATAATGTATAATTGAAAGAATAAAGAATAATTATCAACCTTTTAAATTGTATGTTATAATTTATAATCTAAGAATATATTATAAATTTTAGTTATATAAAAATAAATATTTTTCTTATGTGCAGTACACTAAAATATTATTTTAATAATAAAATTAAATAATTTACAAACATGTCACATTTGTTCACTTTAACAAACAATAGGCATACATGTACAAGTGATATATAAAAAATTCGCATCCATGGATTGAACGAAAGAAAATTCTAACTGAATGACTAACGATTTCTAATGAGATAGCTCGTGGGATGTCAATTCATAAAATAAAGGATAAATACTTATTTTTATCTTTGAATGTGTAGTGTGTTAATAAAATTACTTTCAAAAGATGAAAATTTAAATTTTAGTTCTCTGAAAAAAGTAAGACAAATCTATTCATCTGATAATTTTCAGAGATGAAAATAGTTAATTAAAGAGTCTGCGTGACATATTCAGAGATGAATTTGTCAGCTCTCTACACATTCATGGATGAAAATGACTATTTATCCAAAATATAATTTAATCTTCATCTTTTTCTCCTTTTTTAATTGTTGCAAACACAATATTACAATAAACACTTAAAAAAAATAGAAAAGTAAGAATAAGTTAAAATAAACATAATAATAAGCATAATATTGATTAATAAGCATAATCCGTCTATTGCTATGAAATGTCTAAACTTTTAGAGTAACAGACAAACTATGCTTATTAATCAATATTATGCTTATTATTATATTTGTTCTAACTTATGTTTGTTTTCTTATTTTTTTTAAGTGTTTATTGTAATGTTATGCTTGTAACGATTAAAAAGGAAGAAAGATAGAAGACTGAATTATATTTTGGCTAAATAGTCATTTTTTTCCCTGAATGTGTCACATAGGCTCTTTCATTATTGGTAATGGCCGAAAGTTAACGGATAAATGAATTTATCACACTTTTTTCACTTTTAGAGATTAAAATTTAAATTTCCATCTTTTGAGGACGAATTTGTTGGCGCTCTACACATTCGGGAACGAAAATAGTTATTTATCCTAAAATAAATCTATTTTCAATGTAACAATAAAAAGTTAATTTTTGGCCAACAAAAAAAACAATAATATTTAATTTGAGCATGCTTCAAAGACTATAGTTCTGATCTAAACCGCAAACCCGAACTGATCTAAACCGATCCGAACAATTTGAGTTAGGTCATTTATATATTTGGATCAAAACCGATCGAAGCAGTTCATGTATGAGTTAAGTCACGAGTTTAGATTTATAAATTTGTTGACTTGTTGAATCGATCTGTGAACCCATAATTAAAATATAAATTTTATTTTATATATATATATATATATATATATATATATATATATATTAAAAACTAAAAAAAATAATTTGATAATCAAGGAAGGTGTGGTAATGCATTATTTCCTTTAGTGTTTTTTAATAAAATAGTAACAATATAATAAGTTGGGGGATAAATCCATCTCGTTACCACAAGAAGCCAATAACACGTTGTGATAAATGTTGAGTGTTTGGAATGAACATACTTTGTTGAATGGAGAGTTCATGCATATTGATGTTCTGCTCATATTTTGAATTTAATTGTTAGTGATGAATTGAAAGAAATTGACCTATTCATTAGAAAAATAAGAGTTACATGTAAGTTTGTGAAGAAGTAAGTGTATCCACTAAGGTCATGTTAATACTTGATGTACCAACTAGGTGGAACTCTACTTATTTGATGTTAGATGTTGCTGAAAAATATGAGCAAGCTTTTTATCGTTATGAGTATGTTGAGGCGACATATGTGTTAAATCCCATATCTAGTGAAGGGGAAGGATGCAGTCCTAAAGAGATTGATTGGCAATATACTTGTGTTTTTATTATCTTTTTGAAGACTTTCTATGATGAAACTCTTTCTTTTTCTGGATCATTGCATGTTACTTGATAACTACGAAATTTGAGTTAATTTAATAGTCAATTTTGGCTAAGAATGATTGTAATTTCTATAATTTACTATTGTTTTTAATGAAACAATAAAGAAATTAATATCTTTGCAGCTTTTGATTAGCAGAAGTTAAAAGAAGATTTCAAGTACTTTGGAGGAAAATTGATGCAAAAACTTGAAGAAAAGTTGAAGATTGAGACAGTTCGCTTATCGCGCAAAACAGACCCAACATGTCTCCTTGCTTAGCGGTCAGCTCACACTTAGCGCGAAGAAGGCCCACAAAGAAGCCCAAAGGCGTGTTTAGCGCAAAAGCTAGCGCTAAGCGCGAGGTCACATGAAAATTAAGCTGCCTTAGGTCTATAAAAGGAGTAGGAAGCAAAGGAGAAAGACACCAATCCCTACACACCTACACAAGGACACAGAAACTCAGAGCTCCTTGATGAACATATCCTAAGTCTGAGCATCTCTAATAGGGGAAACCCTCTTTCTATGTCCGTTATCCCCTTCTCTTCCTTTATTCATCCCTTCCCTTCTTCTATCCACATCAACCCTTAAAGTGTAAAGTCTCTCATGGTGATGAAAGACTAAACCCCCATTGTTAGGAGTCAGGCAGGCCAACTCTTGTAATGTAACTTTTTCTTATTATTTATTAATGCAATCCTGTTTCTATTGCTCTTTTCTGTGCTCAATTGTTTGTTATGGTTTGACCATCCATATAATATTTTTATTAGCTTTTTGAAGACTTTCTATGATGCAACTCTTTCTTTTTCTGGGTCATTGCATGTTACTGCTAACACTTTTTTTTAAGAAGTTGGTTAGTATTCAAAAATCACCAAAAAAGTGGAAGCATAGTGATGAATTAGTGATACAAAGGATGACAACAAATATCCAGTTAAAGTTTAACAAATATTGGGATAGTGATGAAATTAACTACCTTTTGCTTGTTGTTGTTTTTCTTGATCCTCATTATAAATGTGAGTACATTCAATTTTGTTTTAATTGTATGTATTGTATTGAGAAGAGCAAGGACATAATACAAAAATTTAAAGACCTCATTCACAAACTGATTCAACAATATGTACTAGAGCATCCCAATTCTCATTTTAGTAGCAATTCAACCAATTAGAGTACATTGACTTCAAACATGGCCTCCCAACATAATGATGACAAAGGTGATAAGGGAGATGATTGGGATGATGAATTTAAAATGAAAATGAAGAAAAAATAGGGTGAGGTGTAAAAAATGAGTTAAATAGGTATTTGGAGGATGATGTTGAAGATGACCACGATGAGTTTAACATTATGAATTAGTGGAAATGAAAAGCATCCAAATATTATATTCTTTCCTGTATGGCTAGAGATATATTGGTTATTCTTGCATCTATTATATCATTTGAGTCTGCATTTAGTACAAGAGATAGAATTCTATATTCATTTCGTAGTTCTTTGAGTCTTACTATTGTTGAAGCTCTCATTTGTGCCCAAAATTAGCTTAGATCTACTAAGCAAAATGTTAATGACTTGCCAATTGAAATAAATGAAGCGGAAAAGATTGAATCAAGTGTGCAATCTCTTATTTCATTTTTTATATTTGTATAAAATATCAATCAATTTTTGTACTAACAAGGTTCTATTTAAATTTTTAGAGTTGTTTGGTTTGACTTTAAATACTGAGTATTGAGACTTCAAATGTTGGGACTACTAGCGTTAAAACTTTTTAAAGTATTACTTTTAGATACATTGTTATTTGTTTCACCTTTTTTTCATATTTAATTTTTCTACCATGTTTATAATATTAATGGATCATATTTTGTTCATTTGTTTTAGCAAATCTAGTTGCAACAAATGTGATTGTAGCAAATTTGTTTGCAAGAAATTAGTTTGTAAGAAATAATTATGTTTTAGACTATTACATTAAATCTTGTTGAAAAATATTTTGTTTTAATTTGTATTAGTCTATTTTAGAATATTATGTTGATGACGATAAATGAATCAATTTTACTACTTTCACACATTTGATAATATTGTGTTAACTATATTGAATATTTGAAAGAATCATGATATAAATAGTAGTTTTAAGAAAAAATGATCAAATTTAAATGGGTAATCTGTCGACCCCAATCAAACCAAATTGTTCATGAATGAGTTGAGTTGGGTTGATTTTAAAAAAATTGTGAAAATCAAAGCAAACCCAAATGATCAAATTTGATCAGGTTGAGTCTTAAATTTGGTTAAAATAACTGGCCTGCGAATACCCCTAAATCTGTTAAATATATTTTGATCCTTTTTATTTGAGGTTAAGTTGAACTTAATAAAAATAAAATTTAAATTGAATTAAACTATGTCTATCACAATTTTATATTGTTAGTTTATAACATTTTGCTCTGAATAGATCTTATAATAAATAAGGATATAAGAAATAATTAACAATTGTAGCCCGACATAAGTCTATTTTGCTTGTAATTAAAAAAAAGAGTTTAATGATCAAATTTATATATTTTTTAAAAATAGACTAATTATTTCTCATATAAAAATATTTTTATTAGAGAGAATATTTAAGTTCAATACTAAACTATTAATAAATGTTTGTTGATATGGGTAATGTTGAACTTAAATAAAAGGTATGTTTAGCCTTAAAAAAAATAAGGATTAAAGATCACAAACTAGATTCCTTTATTTAGGAACCACGCCGATCATAATCCAAACCAATAAATGTTAAGAATAATCTCAATAATTTTTTTAAAAAGCTAAAATCAAATTTACTGATATTCTCGTGAATGAAAAACATATTTAATTACGAAGAGTAAAAAGAAGCAGGGTTGAGGAAATTTTTTGGAAGGAAAACAAAAATTCGATCCGAATGTATTAGATCTCAAATCATTTCTACTGAAAACTACAGCCATCGAATTCCCTGCAATTAACATAAGCATAACCCCTTTCCAACCTTTCTCCTCTTCAGATCGGATCAGATCAGATCCACCGCCATGGATTTCATGAAGGTCTTCGATCAAACCGTTCGAGAAATGTGAGCCAGCCTCTTAATCTAGTCCTTCGTCGTTTCGCATGGCTATTTTCGTTTTTCCTTTTTTAAAAAAAACATCAAAATCGATTTCAATCTTTTATTTTAATTATTAATTTACCTTGTTCTTATGATTACGATTTGCTTCTGCGAAACAGAAAGAGAGAGGTGAATCTGAAGGTGCTCAAGATTCCGGAAATCGAACAGAAGGTAACCCTTTCTGATTGTTGCCAATTTGCTGTTATTTGCGTAGATTTCGTTGACGTTGTTACAATTCTTGCTATTTTCATTGAAAATCCATTGTTAGAGTACGAGAATTACATTTATTATGGATATATTTTTCTCGATAAGGATTTATGCTTTTCTCTAGAATTAATTGATTTGAATGGAATGTGTCTGAGATTTGATTGCGATTTGCGAAATAGTACTTCGTTCTCTACCTATTGTCACGTAATTTTCTATTAATTTGTTGGCACAACATGGTGTTGTTGGTGTTGGATAACTGCTAGATTTCATATATTCACAAACTTTAAAGCCACTAGGATTGGCCACTGGTGTTATGCTATTGAGTGTTTTACCATTTTTCGTATTTAGGTGCTGGATGCTACTGATAATGAACCTTGGGGTCCTCATGGTACTGTGCTGGCAGAGATTTCACAGGCTACCAAAAAATTGTAAGCAGCTATCTATCTCTTTTCTGGATATATTACTTTATTTTTATTTGTTTTTGGTTTTCATATGTAGAGAAAATTTCTGATATTTCTTCTAGTAAGTTGATTGCTTCTGCTATACTTTCAGTACTGAATGTCAAATAGTCATGAATGTCCTTTGGACAAGACTGGGTGAAACTGGAAAAGATTGGCGCTATGTATACAAGGTAATGCTTTCCAAAGAACCATGTTATTTCTTAAGATTTTAAGATACATAGAGAAGAATTTTTGGTGGCATTTTCTATGTTGATAGATACACAACTTACTTTTCTTTCAATAACTTGAATTACTTTTAAGTCAGGCATTAGCTGTCATAGAATATTTGGTAGCACATGGATCTGAACGTGCAGTTGATGACATTATAGAACATACTTTTCAGATCTCTGTAAGGACCATTCTCTTGTATTTAGTTAATTTATTCTTGCAATTAACAACAGTGCTGACAAGTAGAATAAGAGAGTATTTTCTCATAATTTACTTTGGATTGGTAAAGGCACTTTCTAGTTTTGAATATGTTGAACCTAGTGGGAAGGATGTGGGACTCAATGTAAGGAAGAAGGCTGAAAACATTGTGTCACTTTTGAATGATAAAGATAAGATACATGAAGTCAGAAATAAAGCTGCTGCAAACCGTGACAAGTAGGTCAAATATTTCAATATTTTCATCTCAGAAATATCAGGTTGATAAAGATCCACTCTAAATTGTGTATTAATTTTCTTGTTTTCGTCTTGGGTTCTCAATTTAGGTACATTGGAGTTTCTTCTAGTGGAATCACATACAAGTCTGGGTCAGCCTCCTCTTATGGTAGTGGCAGCAGCTTTCAAAGCAGTGGTAAATATGGAGGCTTTGGATCTAGAGATGGTGACAGGTTTAATGATAGCTATAGAGACAAAGGATCCTATGAAGAAGAAAAAGATTACCAAGGAAAATCACACCATGCCACCGCTAGTGACAATCAAGAGAACTCCTTCAAGAAGGGTTCTGCTCGCTCTGCCAGGTAGGACATATCTAGCTTCTATTATGGCCTGAAAATAATGGTAAATGTATTTATTTTACCATCCCTTACTATTAACTGGAGTATATTGCGTAACCTTTTGAGAGCAACCGGTGACTATTTTAGAACATAGTGCATAAATTTAGTTATTAATTCCAATTTAATGGCAGATGGTGTTCTGAAGCAATGTGACTATGATAATAAAATAAAATGATATATCTACAAAAAGTATATGAAAAATTATGCAGATTATAAGGATAAAATAAAAATATATATCAAGAAAAATAAAGTAGAAAGATAGAAATAAAATTCACAAGTATCAGTGTATCACAAGTTAGAGGTTTCATTTTAGCATAAGTTCTGAGTGGGCAAATCAGAGACTCATGGATCAGCGAGGAATAGACTCAAAACAGAGAAATAGAAACTTTTTACTAAATAATAACTCATTCATAATAAGCATATCTGCATGCAATCTCTTGTTTGCACATTTCAATTTAACTCAGGGTATATCTCATAAAAGAAACCTCTAGCTTTGATACTATATTACTTGTTCATAAAAGCAAAATATTAGATGACAATGAATAGTAATTAGAAAATCACCCCTTTAGATGTTGATGACATAAGATTGGAACTCATTCTAATTTTCTCTTCTTTACTTTCCAAAAGGTTTTCTAAAATTGTTTGCTTCAGAAGAAATTTTATCTTATGGATCTATTAAAATATTAGAGAAGTGTACATTAATAAAACATTTATAAAAGCAAAAAGGAGGTTAAATATTGTGTCCGAGTCAAAGACATGTTCCTGTGCATGATACGTGTTACATACTCATTGCAGGACGCATGTCCAGTCTCAGGCCTTTGATCTGGACTCTTCCTTGCCTAGTTCAACAAGCTCGTTTTGAATTTTGATAGTACTTTAAAATCAGGAACTTGGTTAATGGTTTAGATGCTTATCTCGATTCTCAATTTCAACCTTTACTTGAAATGGCTTTGGTTTCTATGCACAAACAGGCACATTTTGCCTCCCCATACTGCAATGAGTATACTGCCCCTATTCTTATTCCAGAATGTCTGTCTTGCAGTAAAAGTCAGGAGAACAAGTCATCTGGATTATCAAAGTCATCGACTAATGCAAATAATTATGGTTCAGTTTCTTCTCAAAGTTCAAGTGTACCTGCAAACAGTACTGAGGATGACATGGATGATTTTGATCCAAGAGGAACTTCTACCAGTAAGTCCAACATTGCAGTTGCTGATTCTATTGATGTATTCATTTAAGAGAATTATTTATTCCTTCATGTGGAGTATAAATTATGGTGCCTATTTTACTGTTATGTATGTGATACATGCGAATTGCACTTTTGAGTTACAAGCCTTTCAAGTTCATATTGGTGGTGGAATCAAATATCTCTGTTGACTTGGTTTCTCAGATTTGTCACCATCAAGTTGACTACAAACTATAGTTAAATCCCCTTTCTAGCCTTTCTTTGAATGTGACTTGCTTTGTATTCTTCCTCGTGTTGATTCCATTCATTTGGGAGAAATATTAAGCTATTCATTCAAGTTGAGTATAAACTACTGTTGTGCACATTTTACTGTTATGTGTGATGCACGTGTTCTTGTACATACAAGCTTTCAAAAGCATCCAAGCCCTTTGGAATCTTCCCTTAAAATCTAGCTGTCAAGGGGGGGGGGGGGGGGGGGGGGGAAAAAAGTCCCTTAAGTTCTTCACCGAGCATCCCATACTGCTTCACGACGCTTCACTCAGTCTTTCTAGTCAGCCCTTCCATAAGTGGCCCTTTCCTTAACATAAAAGCTTAGTTACACTTGGATTGAAAAGAGAAAAGAGAGGAGAGAAGAAGAGAGATTAGAAAAAACTCCTTTAGAATTTGATAATCTTGCAAGTTGATTCCTCAAACTTGAAGTCCCAAGTCATAATGTCAAAAGAGAGGAGTTCAAATGAAGAGATTGAGTTTTGAAGTCAAAAGTTACCAAGTTAAAGGAAATCTATAAGTACCTATAGTGTATTCTATTGTTATTAGTGTGACACACTCTTCTCTAAGTGTAACACAAATGTTAAAATAACTGTAATCTAATGGGCTCAGCATGGCAACACACTTCCAGCATGGTGATGTGCAGGTGCTAACATAGTTATTCTCATGTAACTCCCCTTCAGTATGCTAACATTCAAGGCTTCAAGCCATGTGTTGCAACGCTTGCAAAACCTTCTTTCCAACTTCAACCACTACTCAAGCACCCCTGCAAATGATGGAAAAATGGATAGGAATTGATACTCATCATCCAAATAAGAAAATTATCACAAAAATTACCAAAGACAACTTAAATATAAAGTATTAATACATCATTAAATTTCTATAAATTGAAAAATCTAATACTCACACACTTTAAAGCATACATTTTATTTCTCTAATTTACTACAAATATAGTATGCATATGCACTTACAATTAGTAGGACTGTTTTACCTTTTAATTGATATTTAATAATTTTTTCTTTTCAACAGAAACTTCAGCTGGAAACTCTAACCAGGTTGATCTCTTTGGACAAGATTTAATCGGTGACCTCATGGATGCTCCAACATCTGTTCCTGTAGAAAAGCCAGCAACTAGTAATGTACCAGAGGTTGATCTTTTTGCAGATGCAGCATTTGTATCAGCAGAACCTCATGTGGACAAAGGAGCCATTTCTCAACCACAGGTTAGATATCATAATCTCTATTCTTAGTGAGACACCTTTTTTTTTCAGCTTCCAAACACCCACTTGTTTAATGGAATGAATCACTTCTCTACTATAACATCCTAAGCCCAAATGTGTTGGACTATTGGTGCCTACCTCTTCAATACCTACCTCTTCCATGATCATTGGTGCCCCCAAAAGGGAGAATATTGCCAATAATTCTCAAATATGATCATTTGACTTCACTGTACTTCATTGAAGTAAATTATTGGTCTATTTTTTGTATTAAATTATAGTCAGTTTCATTTCAAAAATTGTTTGAGATATAATTCTGGTAAACTGTAAAAGTTTGGCAAACTTAAATGCCATGGTCATGGGGGGAATCAAAACGGAGGGTAAGGTGCACCAGTTACAATATTAGCAATGTACAACTTTCTCACATGGTTTGAAGTGTATTAATTGCATATGAGAAAAATTCTTCATAAGTTTTAAATTGTGATTGTGAATTACTCACAAGACAGAAAATAATGGATTTACATGCTTACCTTCTTTCTCCTCATTTTGTTGGTGCTAAAATTCCATGTGTCTTGTTGATTGTGTGTATAGGCTGAGGTGGATCTATTTTCTTCACAACCAGCCATTCCTACAGTTACACCAACAGTTGATTTGTTTTCCATTCCTGAACCGGCAGTGCAGCCAGACACCAAGTCAGAGAAGTCTGTTCCTATGAATAACAGCACTATTGATCCCTTTGCTGCTGTTCCTCTTAATAATTTTGATGGATCTGATATTTTTGGTGACTTTACTTCTCAATCTGATTCTGTGTCTTCCCAGCCCTCCAATAATGTTTTCAGTGATGGCAAGCATGATAATGTGACTGGTAAATCTTTAGCAGACTCTAAAGTTTCACCTAAAAAGGATAATTTCCAGGTGAAGTCTGGCGTCTGGGCTGACTCACTAAGCCGTGGATTGATTGATCTCAATATAACTGCTCGTAAGTTAATTGTCTTGACTACTTTTTCAGCTTTCCTCCGCATAATATGTTTGTGATAAGTTACTATTTTATTTCCTATATCTGCATATTATAAATTATCTGTTGTTTTATGGTCCTTTTTAGTCCAAGAGTATGTTCAAGCATTTCTGGGACACCATATGGTGCCTCTAACAGAGATTAATGTATTGAATTCTCGTATATTATATCTTAAAGAGGCCCAAGTCCCTTGCTAAAAGATACGTACATTGGTACATGAATTAGGTTGGATGATCTCAGTAAACTAGTGAGTTCATCCACTTCCCCCTTGCTTCACTTTGCATGTGCACTATGATGAATACGCTCATGAATAAATGTACTCTGAAGAGCAATTTGTCCTGTTTCTTTGCCTATTTAAGTAAAATTTTGCTCAAGATTACTTTGCAAGCACAGTTTGCTTTATCCCCCAAATATGCCAATTGTTAGAGTAGCATCATTAATTTTCTTGCATTGTTTTGCAGCTAAAAAAGTATCCCTTGCGGACGTTGGAATTGTGGGTGGATTGAGTGATGGATCCGATGAAAGGGAGAAAGGCCCTCCACCTTCATTTTACATGGGGAGAGCTATGGGTTCAGGATCTGGTCTTGGAATGGGTAGGTCTGGATTCACTCCTTCACAGCCAGCAGCTGGAGACGACTTTTTCTCAAGCCTTAGCAACCAACAATATCAATTTGGTGGGTTCCAAAAGTAAAATTCTCAGATTTTATACTCTTCCCATCACATTTTCACTCATTCTTTATGTCGGCATTACCAAGCTTGTGAAGCTTTTTGGCATGGCTTTTTGTTCATATATATTTCTCCCAATATTGTGATTATATTATTTTAAATTTTAAGCTACTATCGATTGCAACATCCTGCGGACTAAAGTGCCAAAATGTATGGTGGCACTACTTTGAGTTGTAAAATATACGTGTCAACAATTAAGGTTGCTGTTGACATGTTTGTCGTCATTAGAGATCAACCTGTCAAACCTGGCTTTTATTTGCCTTGTTTGTTCCCATGTGCCAACCTCTCTTGCTTTCTCAATGCTGGTGTTTATGTTAAACTGTCTCAATTTAAATGTGCACGCTGCCTAAGCAGTAAAGTCGATGCTGTCATCTAGAATTAGCTAACGGGCTTTTACTCACCTAATTTGAAAGTTTAGCAGAATTTCGAGCTTTGCATTATTGGACAGCCGGGGTTTAAACAGAAAATTGAGGACATCCTTGTGGAAATATATATTTAGATAATAAACTATTTGAAGTTCACATTTTAGTTGCTGTATGCCTGTATCTTTCTTGCTAGCAACTGTGCTGTGCCAATTGCTTGTTAGTTCGAGTGAAAAAGTCTGATTTATTTCAAAGTTTTGATTTTAAGTCGAAAAAGAAAAAACAGAGAATATCTTCTTGAGTGGATGAGTCTACAAAACAGTTTTTGGATCGTAGGACCAAAATGAAAAGTACGACGGGAAGAAAAGTTTTGGATAAGTTCTAAGAAACAGAAAAGTTTTCTTAATGATGGGTTGCTTCCTCGTGGTTTTTGAGCCCAAACCTTTTGGTTTATACTTTATACATCTAATACTCTGATAAATGGTTAATCGTTCGGCTGATTTAGTCAAATACCAACTTGCTTCATTAATAAACAAATCCTGTTATTGGTACAAGAGTACTTTCTTTTTTCTCTCACAATAACAGCATTAATTACATTTGAAACTTTTTGTTCCTTCTCCTCTCTTTCTCTCAAATTTATTGTATAAATAACATTCTCTGTATAAGTTAAAATTAAATTAGTTTAATAACCATTCACACTTGCTGACCAAACTTGAAAGTTGAAAGCACATCGAACAAAAATTGATTCCTACACTCTGATTCTAAGTAAAATTAATTTACAGATAAAATCAAGTAATTCTCCATTTAAAAGAACGTATACATCGTAAATGCTTCACAATTCTTCTGCAGAGCGAATTCAAAAACACTTCCTTTAACACTGATTTTTATTTTTATCATAGGTTGATAAATCGCATTCTTTTGTCTGGAAATTATTTACAAATTTTATACCATCAATCTATCATTGACGCCGACTAGCTCCCTACTAGTGACTTAAGTCAGAAATAGATTCACAGAATTTGAACAAGCACCCTATGATAGGATCCCCCATTCATTTTCACAATCTGATTTATCATTTACAACATCAGAGCTCCAAACTGATTGATTTCGTGGCAATCCATATGGGCAAGTCTATTTTCTAATTCCAATAAATATCTTCCAGATCAAATATTATTCAGTTTTGTTGATAAGAAAACTATTTCTTTTTTCTTTTCTCTTTTCCAGTAGATACAAGCATGGGAAAAGGAATTTCAAGTATTGAACAACAGACCCCTGCCCCTAAAAACTCAGTCCAACTATCAGAGGCAGTAAGCTAGTAACTATTGGATCAGAAAAATGATTTATTGCAGAAGTTTGGTTCAAAGAGAAGTAACACATTTCTTAACTATATATCCAAGATTCTACCCCGAATCATGGCCTCGGCTTTCCTCACCTCCTTCACCGGTCCGATGATGAAGACCTACATAAAAACATGAAAACTTAGTCCTAACAGTGTTTTCATGTGCAAATCATGTTTGAAATTGAAAACAAAAAATGGCAAGTTGAATAACAGATTTAAGAAAAAGATAATAGAATGCCAGACCGTAGACGAACTTCAGATTAACCTACTACAAAAGGTTTCCAGAGATCATAGGGATTCTCAATTAAATCCATAACAAGATTGGTTGCAAGTCATAGACATAACATTGACAACAACAGGCGTACAACAACAAAAATTAAACATATTCAGAGTACTGGTATGGAAAGTACCAGAGACAAAAAAATATATAGATATATTAATAAATCAATACCAAACTACCAAACAGCAGGTTAAAAACAATCTCAAGTAGCTAAAGAAGCTGGAGCTTATGAATCACATGGTACATGATGATGACATACGAACCTTGTCAGGTGGGCCCTTGGGACCTCCCGTGAGAATTTCGGCACTGAACCAACAAACACATTTGAAAATTAAAACAGACAATGGAACAATGGATTAAATTATTCACTGATATACCAAAAAAAAGCATGTATTTACTAAACCAAGGGAGAGAGACAAATTATTACTTGCAAGACCGCTTAATTGACAAAATTGTTGCCCCTCTTTTCCCAATAACAAGTCCCATCTTTCCTTGGGGAATATCAAGAACTGAAAGAATTTCTTCCTCGAGATCATTTCCATCAGCATTCAGGTTATCTACTACAAGAAAGAAGGGCATTCTTTAAACAATCAATAGCATGAATCAATCAGAAAAGCATTCCTGGCACAATTGTATCATTATAGTAGGTAGATATACATAAAACCTAAAAATGAAATACTTCTTGTCAACTGTAACGTGATCTAATAAACAACAAAGTGAACCAAAGTTTCACCGAATAATTTCATTTTGCATGAACCAGTGCAAGAGGAGTAACAAAATTATGACAGAGAAGAACCCCCGATTTCTGCCTAGAAGTTGCAGTTAGTTCATGTAGAATTTCTCTCTTTATGTGCTTACCTAGGAGTTGCATATGTTGACTTTTTTGCGGTAACTTTTAACTAAAAAAATAACATTTAGTTTTTTTTTTTGGTGAATGACATCATAGATCATACTATTTCAATTTTAAATCAAACTCTGCTGGCAGAAAGCATAGGAAAACTTAAAGGCAACTAGCAATATAATGTATCCATCATTCCATCTAGTTTCATAATATATAAATAAGGAAATATGTTTTATATAAGATTCTTTTGAATTTTATAGACCTGGAATTGAAGGTAGAGATGGCCAATCAGCAAAATTGTTACTATTCAAACAGAAACATCGGCAATACAAGGCACCATGGACTGCAAGATACCATAAAGACCGCTCATTTAATTTCTCCATCATTTGGCGATAAATATAGAGAAGAAAACGAACATCATCAGCAGCAGCACGGATCATTTGTTCAGATAATGGTCTGTGTGTCCAAAACTTGGGGTCCTGACAACATTTACAAATAACATCACTAGATGATAGAGATTACATAAATGTTTCATATTTCTTCTTTGTTAGCCCAAGAAACTCTTCTCATTGACCTTGACCTGAACATACGAATCAACATCTATAGGTGGATAAATAAATTCATAAAAATGAAAATAATATGACATAAATACTAATGGTGTTTTATTGTTTCTTTCAAATAAGAAACCTTTTTCAATTACATGTTTTGTACTGTTTGGTATCTATCAAACCTTTTACATAGCATTATATCACTAGATCAAATCAAACATATATGCAAGACCGATGATTTTAACTTTTTAGTACAAAACTAAAGTAGATTATTCTTTTCAACCAAGATTATTCTAAAACCACACCAACCTGTCGAAGAAGGACACGAACTTCTTCCTTCTCATCATATGATATGCCTACATGCAAACCCTCAAAGTTAACGAGGGACAAACCAAATGACTCGAAGGAACATATAGGAATTATTAATCATTATTATGTCTAGAATAATGAGGTCACTATAAAAATCATGGCCATCAAAAACATTCAATGGATACCACGATACATAGTACCACACTACCACAATAACGTGGATCTGCAAGGAGGCCAACAAATGAAATGTAGTCATCTCGCAATCTCTTTCGTCCTTCTTGCTCCTCTATAAGTGAATAAGCAATCTGAACCAAACAAGGAATATGATTAGCCAATCAACAGAACACATGGATGAAGACATATAAACATTTAATATGCAAATGTAAGAATTCCATGGAATCATGAGTATTTAGTAACACTAAAAAAGAAAAATAGAAGTGCAAAAATTTCTAACGAAACTTAATTGTATTACAATTTCCATCTCTTTCCAACCTTTGACATTTCTTGAATTCAAATGAATCACTTGTATTAGAGGGACAGGCAAAGAAGTCCAACTTCAAGAATAACTCTTTTTAAGAGGGAAAAATACACATCACCTGTTAATGTTTAGGTCAAATGCAAAAAGGTTCTCAAAGTTTGAAAGTGTATATCAGTCCCTAATGTTTATAAATGGTGCAAAACACACCCTCTACTACAGAAACTGTTAATTCCCAACAAAAAATGACACATTACGTGGTTAGGACACACCCTCTACATAACTAATTTAATGGTAAAAACTGCCTTACATCTATGATTGACATTCAAACAATCTCTAGCCTTTCTCTTCAATCCCTTCCACCATGTTCCATTTCATGAAATCTCCAGCCTTATATACTGGTGGGGTAGTTAGGACACACAATTAGAAGCATTTCAAAACCTTAACATTCAATATAATGCTAGCACCTTCTATCATCTATTCCTGCTATCTTCAAGGACTTTGATAATATGAACAACCAATCTTGTCCATTGCATTTGTCCAGTCAAACTTTCTATAATACTACCTCCAGTCCTATATATAAGAAACAAAAGGCCAACATTTTCTAGGTCCTAATTATAAGAAACATAGGACTACTTTATTGCTAAATTTCTTTTTTACCCCTAATTAATTGTGAGGTATATTAATGATTACTCCCTTTCCCCCATGAAAGTGGGTGCATTTATTGGAGGTATCAACAAAACAAGACACTGATTGGTTGGAAAATCATCTTTTGAAAAGTAATCATATCTTAAATAATTTAATGTCATGGGTAGTCTTGGAATAAAATTAAATTTATGACAAACTAACTAATCTAACTACTTTTATTGGTCATGATGAATTAGGTAATTGTTTCTTATATATAGGACCGGAGGTAGTATCTACCAAAAAGGAACAAATAAACAAAATAACAAATCCTATCCAAATAATATCACTAATGCAGATTTTGCTGAGCTTCATTTCATAATGGGGTATATTGTTTTTAAGGAAGAAAAAAAACACACAAATTGCTTTTAAGACCAAAGGATTTCCTAGTTAAGGAGTCCAAGTCAAGTTTCACTTAGCAAAAACTCCTTGGTGGCACCATATGCCTCTTAGCAGAGACTCCGATTCCATTTCATAAAGTTCATCTTAGTACATTTTTTAGGCATCTTAATGTTTCTCCAACTATGGCTACAGCAGAAAAAGGATGGAGTGCCCATTTCTCCATCATCAACACCTGATCATGTTGATATCCCAGAGAGCTGAATCTCCACCCTGCCCATGAATCTTGACACACTGGATATCTACACATTGGCCATAGTGAACTGGGATTTTCATTGAGCTTTCTAAGCTGACTTTGTATGAATCAAAGTTGCCACCAAGTTACAAGGGCACTTTTTGCCAATGCCCTGCCCATGTACATAATTCCTTTAATAGTCTGCTCAAGATTATAAATTATAATCAGCAACTAAATTTGAAGCATCCTAATTCCTAATCATAACTAATGTAGAAACATTAGCAATTGTAACATCTGCAGCAGATGTACTATTGTTTGCTGTCTGAGTTTGCCCCCAAGGCTTAGCTGCAGGCATTGAATTTGGCATTGACACAGTTGAACATGGATTGGCAGATCAAGCAAATGAAGCACCAACAGAACCCAATGTTTTACTATTGCTAAGGTGAAGGAAAGGACCTGAGCCAGAGTTGAATGGTGAAGCTGGAGTGGTGCGTGGAGAGATCAGCATTGAGAGGAGCTCTCACACACTGGGAAAGTTGAACTGTTGCAAATTCTGGCTGGGGATTGGCTGAAAAGGAGGAGACAGGCCAATCTGGACTGATGGCTAGCAAATGTTGAGAAGAAGAAAAAAAAGCACATACACATGTTAGCTGGAAAGATGCTTGGCAGCCAAGGATGGGAAGAAAAAGTACGGTTCCAGAGGTCAGAATTGGTGCTTAGAAACAGGGAATGAGATGGTCACAGGTCAGAAACACTATGGGGTAGCAGTCCCAATTTTTTCTAGGAAAGTAGCAGCATGATAGTTACAGAATTAGATTGCAAAGATGGTATCACAGTAACCACACTCTGAGCATTGTTACCAAGTTGAAAAATTGTGTTTCTGAGAAACAGTACATATATGCTAGCACACAACACACCAATCTCTTGTATAGTTGTATTTAGTACGGATATGATCAATTAAGGAGATAAGTACTACATATCAGGGAGTAATTTAATGGATAATTTACAGCAATCAAATAAATATGGTTGACTAAATACTAATATTCTAAGCATAAATTCTGATATTCTAATATAAGAAAATGCATGCTTGATGCTATATAAAAGGAGAGTGATTTAATCATGTACTAAATAAATGAGTAATTTGAAACAAAATTATTAAGTAAACTCATGTAAAGTTGATAGGCATGTCTGGTATTGAAGATAGACTAAAAACTAAGGGAAAAACACAAATCTCATACACTTGGGCAAGATAGTAATCATATCATCATTAAAAGCATCAAATACAAGTAGGGGAAAAGTACTTGAATTTAGATTTATGAGCAGAATCAAGTTAATAAAAATGGTAAGGAAAACATATCTAGGCAGAAAAATCAAAAAAACATAATATTAATTATTATTTTTACTACGTCCATAAGCTGATATACAATGTTGCATTCCAATATCAACTATTGCTCAAGGAAAATTGTATTGAGTCCATTAGTAAGAAATATGTGCTATTTTGGAAGTGAAAACAATTCATTCTGCCAACTTAACGGGACATTATAAGAATGGGAAAGAAAAAACAGGGAAAGCTGCAGCCTAGTAACAAGAAAGCTCACCTGGGTATCCACTACGTTGTTCAACTTGATGCCAAACTGAAAGTATAATGCCTAGTAAACAACAAGAAGTTTATAAGTGCTTTAAATGGCCAGACAAAATGGTGAATGCCAAGACCACAAGTCAAGGCTCTCAAACACTTTTTTTCCTTTGAATAAACATTCCACAAATTTCAACATATACAAAAGAGGGACCAGGGCAAGCAAGGAAGCAAGCAATCAAATAAATCAGAGACCTCACTGTCCCGTTTGCAATCATGAATCACTTTTGTGATGTAATTAGACTCAAGTGCAGGCTTACACGCTATGATAAGCTCCTCTCCCCCTTCAATCGCATCAACCAAGTACACAGCATCCGGAAATGCAAGCTGCAGAAACACAAAACTCAATTGAAATTCTATGCCAAGAATGCAATACAAGTAAATCACCATATACTCTACTCACAAAAACATTAAAAAAATCCCTAAAATAACACAATCACCATCCCAAAATCACAATAGACAATTAACAACACAACAGAGCAGTAATAGGTTACCACTTACTGCTATCTACATATATGTAAATTCCTAGTTATATCAACGAGCCTCCAAATTAACAAATAATATTCCAACTTCAGAATACAACATTATAAATTCACATCGCATCAACCAAGTATACAGCACCAGGAAACAAAAGCTGCAGAAACACAAAACTCAATTGAAATTCTACACCGAGAATGCAATACAAGTAACTCACCACATACTCAATTAACAAAAACATTATAAAAAGAAAATTACCAGCCAAAAATCACACACAGAGTAAAATCACAAACACAACAGAGCAGTAAAAAGTTACTACTTACTACTATATATTAATTCCTATTTTTAACTAGTTATACCAAAGAGTTTCTCACATTAACATAACACATTCCAATTTCAGCATGTAATACATAATAGATAATTATATAATCAATAAACCGAAATCTAACGCGAGGAAGGAACGAGAGAATGAATGGACCTGCATTACGCAGAGAGTGCCTTTGCGACACAGGTCAACGCCCTCGCAGTCAAAGCCGATGACGAGCTTGGATTGAGGCGAGGGTTCCAGAAATTCGACGGGAAGTTGCGTCGCCGCGGTCACGATGTGAATCGGAACGCGCGATTCATCGTCCTCCACGCGCTTCTCACTCTCACCTAATCAATCAATCGCAAATCGAATTCGTCAATTTCAATCTCTCCCCACCGTAACGGATAGCTCAAGAACACAAGCTCGAATTCAAAAAAAAAAAAAACAATATAGAGTTATTGTTATGGCATAAAATAAACGATCCAAGCGTTAAATAGTTGGAAATTGAAATTAAAATTAGAATTTCTCGAGTTAATGGATTTTTGTGTGTGTGAGAGAGAAATGGAGAAAAGGAAGCCCTAAATCGGTGAAGATGAAAATAAAGGAATTGCGAAGAGTGACCTTGGTGAGAGGGATGAAGAGGAAGGTGTGTGAGATAAGATGGAGGAGAAGGAGAAGAAGAAGCCATGTGATTGGGACTGAATGTCCAACCACATCACACACTTTGCTCTTCTAAGCTTGCGCTGCACTCTTCTCTTCTGCTCTCGCTCTCTTTTTTCTACACAAGAAAATGGGTACTGTTTTTTCCGTTCAATATTCAACACTTTTTAATTTTAATTTAACGCCGTGTTTCGGAAAAGAAAAAGAAAATCCCCAAGTGTGTGTATTTATGAATTACTATGAATTTATCATGTAGGTGAATAAAAGGGAAGAAAAATAAAATCTTAGAGGTAAGATTGCCATAGTCTGAAAAGTATTTGATCAAATAGGTATTTGATTTAATTTTCTTAAGTGGGTATTATTATTATTATTTTTAAATATTTAGAAAGGATGTTTTTTTTTCAAAATTAATTTTAATCAAATATTTTTTTTAATATAACGTGTTAAAATTATGGTGTATATTTTTTGGAGAGAAGAGGAGCCAAGGGGAAAAAAGAATTAAACCGTAAAAACAAGGAGTGGAAGCTCCCAAAAACACCAACAGTCAAAAACCGATCTAATTGAAGAGGGGGACTTGCTCATAGAATGCAGTACTATCCTCCATAGTACAATTAGCTAAAAAGCCTATTTGCCTCTTCGAGTCTTAAATATGGTATGTTAAATATTTGGACGATTTGAGTTGACTTTCATCGTTTGTTAACAGTGATTTTATTATGCTTGAATACTCAAACAAGATTATTTTAATAGAAGATATTTTTTTTAAATTAATATATAAGCAAAAAAATTATTATGCATCTTAAACTCAAATATAAATAAATCTAATTAATTTTACTTTTATATAATGATATTATTTCTAAAATATTTTTTCATTTAATTATAATTCTATTTTCAAGATCTTTAGTTTATTCATGATATCAAGTTTTAATAAAGGACATTTTAAAAATTAGCTTTACTTTTTAGTTGAGATTAATAAAGTTAAATATTTTTAACTAACTTTCTAAATCAATGTAAAAATAAATATTTTTATTTATATATGAGTCCAAAAGAAATATATGTAATCTAGTCAAACTTAATCTACTTTCAACCTATCAAAAGATGAGTTAGTTTGGATTGAGTAAAGACAAAAATCACAAGAAGGAATAATTAAATTGTGATTTATAAAAGTTTCACAAACTTTTTTGCAAGACTAAAGCTATCATCTAAAATATAACTTACAAAAACAAAGTTTTCACAAATCGTTGTCATATGAAACACTCTAATAGATTTATAATTAATAGATTTTTCAAAAGCAAAATCACAACTCAAGGTCAGTTAACAAATGAAGCAGAAAGCACAAAGAACACATATTTTATACTATTTTATCTTACTATGAAGACTACATTCAATTATTGACAACTCACCAAGTTTTCAGTAACTTTCAACAAAGTTATAAGTATTTTTCAGTGCCACTTCTAGCTCTTGCAAAAAGTTTCCACAAACTTTACAACCCAAAAATTTATTTCCTACCAAGTCGTTTTTGACTCTAAAACAAATCAAAATATTTGTTTAAGGTTGGGTGAAAATAGGAGACTGTATTATCCCTCAAGTCACACGGTTTAAATATCTTGGGTCTGTAATACAGGATGATGGGGAAATTGAAGGGGATGTGAATCATCGCATTCAAGCAGGATGGATGAAATGGAGAAAAGCATCGGGAGTGTTATGTGATGCAAAGGTACCGATCAAGCTAAAGGGAAAGTTTTATCGGACTGCGGTAAGACCGGCGATTTTGTACGGAACAGAATGTTGGGCGGTCAAGAGCCAACATGAGAATAAAGTAGGTGTAGCGGAGATGAGGATGTTGCGGTGGATGTGTGGTAAGACTCGACAGGATAAAATTAGAAACGAAGCTATTAGAGAGAGGGTTGGAGTAGCGCCTATTGTAGAGAAGATGGTGGAAAATAGACTTAGGTGGTTTGGGCATGTAGAGAGAAGACCGGTAGACTCTGTAGTGAGGAGAGTAGACCAGATGGAGAGAAGACAAACAATTCGAGGCAGAGAAAGACTCAAAAAGACTATAAGAGAGGTTATCGAAAAGGATCTCGAAATTAATGGTTTGGATAGAAGTATGGTACTTGATAGAACATTATGGCGGAAGTTGATCCATGTAGCCGACCCCACCTAGTGGGATAAGGCGTTGTTGTTGTTGTTGTTGTTGTAAGGTTGGGTGAACGCAAACAACAACTATCGCCTTATAGACAAACTTATAGGTTAAGCTCACTATTTTCTTCTCTCTCATGAATTATAAGGTGTTTTGAGAGCTTTACAACTTAAAAAAATTTGAATGCAGAAAGCATGAAAGTAGAAGAAGATAGTTCCTTCAAAACTGTTACTTAAACACTTCAAAACTTCTAGTATTTATAAGCTTCTTCACCAAGTGATTATTGTGTGTAAACAACCTTCTTTTTGCGTTTGTTGAATTGTTTGAAGCACACGTTTGTTGGAGCATTAAATGCATGCCAACTCTGAGATGATAAAGCACTCTACTTATCTTCCTTAAGCAACAATTCTCCAGCTGGCTTCATTAGTCAAATCATCTTTTGTTCAAGGCAACTTTGCACACAATAGTAACACGTCTTTTATGTGAAGAGAGAGTTTAAAACTTGATTTTTCAGTCACTTTTTTTTTCAGTTCGACAAATCTTAGAATAATCAAACATTTCATGCACAAAGATCACATGAAAAAAAACCTTAATGATGTCTTAAATGTTTCACAGAACCAATGTTTGTTTGTTATCGTTTGTTCCATCAGATGAAAATACAACGCTTATGTTTGTTGACATTTCAAACAACTTTTTTAATTTAGTATTTTTTTGCATCAAATAAAAAATTATTAATGGTTCTAATTCGTCTTATGATTCAATAATCTATCCATTTTTTATGATGTCAAACAAATACAAGTTTCAAAAGATGCAACATGAAAAGACACAAGAACTTAAAGGCACAACAAACCATAAATATAAATAATCTCAATAAATATCAAAGAAGCTACAAAAGAACAAAGAGACTTTTAGCACAAGGTCTAATTAGAGTGATCAAATATATCTCATTTATAAAACATTTTCACATCAAGCCGATGCATTTTGTATAGAACATGAAATAAACAAGAAAAAGATAAGACTTAGACACTCATCTTGAGATGATGTTATTTTTAATCTTAAGACTGCTCTCACTCGTATGATACTTTATTTTTTTATCTGATCCTGATCTTCTTTTGCTTCAGCTTCTTAAAATTTTTCTCTTCCCCTTTGGTTGGCACCCATAAAAAAAAAAAGGACTAAAGGATTATTACAAAAAATAGAACCAAGGGAAGAATCTGAGTCAAAGGAGTGATCCAAACCCATCTTTCTATAAAAGTCCTCAACAAGTTGCATTCATTATTTTTTGGAGATGATTGAGATGTTTATTTTTTTTTATGAAGAGAGATTAAAATAAATATTTTTTAAAAATTAAGTGACTAAAATAAATAAATTTAAATTTGAGAGACCAAAAACAAAAGTGACATAGATTTAAAGAATTAAAAATATATTTAAGTATTTAATATATTAATTATATCAACTCGACTTTTTTTAAGTTAATTAAATTTTAAGATTATTAAAATTAAAAATAAAGTTTATTTTTTAAAATGTGATCCATTATATCAATAAAAAAATTATATTTTTCTTGATTTTAATAATTTATTTTCATACCTTTCTTTAATTTTAATTATGCTTAGTATAATAAAATATTTATTAATTGTAACAAACATATATACTATTATCTTAATTTTTTATTTTAATTTTAAAATACTAATACAATGTATGAAACATTTGCTAGTTTTTTTTTAAAAAAAATAATAATATCCAAACATGTTGTAACTTTGTAATAACATGGTGATGGATCATAGTGACAAATGAGGATCATATCGAATCTTGTTTTATTGAGTGCTTTTTCCACTCCTTGTAACAATGAAGCTTTAATGAGAATGAACGACACACAATGCAACACAATGAGCATTACCCAACGCGATTGGATAAGCAAATGCATCCCTATTCTTTTTTAAGCTTTTGCATATTCAGCAAAATTAACGATTAATTTTATTTTTAAGCTATTTTTTAATTAAATTAAAATGAAATCTTATCCATCCAAATTCTAAAAACATTATTTTATAAATGGTCTTTTGATTAACCAATGACATGGACAGTGAGAGGAGTGTTAATAAAATATTCTATAATTCACTCTTTTTAATACATACTTTATTAAAAAAATTTAGTTAAAAAATAATTAAATAAAAAGCAAGATACACTAAGATATAATTTTCAATAAATTTCAACTAACAATAAAAAATAGTATAAATACCCAATTTGGTCTTTGAAAGTGTAATTCGCTGACATGAGCATCTTTGCCTCTAAAAGATGCAAAACCATTTTTTTGTTCCTAAATATGTAAAAAAGCCATCATATCAGTCTTCTTGTTAGTTTGGCCTGTGGACTCTATCGTTGTTGCTAACATGGCATGCAAAGACTCATCTGTCACATCAAAAGAGGCTTATTGGACAACTGACTTGACAAGACATATTTGTCAATAGAAAGATATGGATTTCAATACATTGGTAAGTCACACTTTGACCTTTCTCATTGGTTACCTTTTCACTAATGGCCAAGCACTTCACCTTTTCATCTTCCCACTAGCTCTAAGCGCCAGAGGCTACTCTAATGATGCCATAGCCACTGGGAATGAGGTTTTTCTTTGCCACATTTGTAGACAACATGCACTGTGGTTATGGCATTCACTTCATTAGAAGGTAAAGGTTTAATGAAAACCCAATTTTTTCATAGCTAAGTTTGAATGTTGTTTGGATGTGGTTGTGTCATTTATACTCTATGTTGCACTCTTGTACCTGTAAAAAAGCATGTTTGTTGGTCAAAGTGATGGGGGTTGGGGAATATGTCATAACAATGTTAAGGTTTAGGGTTTCATGTTGTTATATGCGTGTTTGAAGGTGCCTTTTATTTTTTTGGTAAATACTAAGGGCATGTGTGTGTTAATTTTATTGTGTTTTATGGTTTGTAATGAGGCTGACATTATTTTTTAAAATCACGATTTTATTTGTTGATATATAGATGGGCTTGTTGTTGTGTTTTTAAATTTGCCAAAGTGTGTAAGAAATAGATTAAATGGTTGTGTTTTCATGTGTTTTAGGATGGGTGATCATATCAATGTTGTTGTGCACCATAAGGATAAGTTCAAGAGAGATGAACATGACACATTAGAGTATGTGAATGGTGAATACTGCATTTGGGAAGGGGTTGATAAACATTAAATGAATGTGTGAACTGCTTCTAAGATGTGTAAATGTTGTGGTGGTTATAAGAGTTTTATTGTTGTATATTATTTGGTTTCAGAAATAGGGTTAGAGGGAGGTTTGGTTTGTCCAGAGATTAACAAGGATGTGTTGGACATGTGCAACTTAGGTATTGCTTATCCTAACAAAGATGATCATGTATATTTTGAACATGTGGTGGATGATATGCCAAAGATACTAAGTGATGATGAGTTGGTTGATGTTGTTATTGACCAAGTTGCTGAAGAAGTTAAAGAACAAAATGGTATTGATTCAAAGATTGAGGTAGAAATAGAAATGATAACAAACTAGATCAGTGGTGAAACTCGTGAGGCTGTTAATGAAGAAGGTATTGGACAAGTGTCTTCAATTGAGGAATTGATTCAAATGTGTGATAATTTAAATCAAGTTTCTATTGATGCACAGGAACATGAAGTGGTTGCAAATGGTGATCTTAAAAAAGTGACTAAAATTGATGATGGAATAGTGTCTGAAAATGTTAATGCACCAGTGACTGAAAATGGTGATGCCTAGTGGGTGTAACTGCAAATGTTACATAGAAATCCAAACCTATGCATGTTAGTGAGCAATTTGTTGATGTTGATGACAATGATAATGAAGAAAGGTCTTTTGATGGTGAAGACAATGACTTTGATTATGTGATGATGGATAATCTAGTGACAACAACAACAATTAGCATTCTAAAAAATTGCACCCTCTACCTAGTAGTGATGATGAAGGAAATAGCAACCCAAAGGTTATTTACCCTCAATTTAATTCAAGAAATCATTTTCGCAATATGCAAATAGAGATTAGAATGGAGTTTAACACTATCATAATGTTTGTTAATGTTGTACGAGACTACATCATCTATCATAGAAAGGATATTACATGGAAGAAAAAAGACTTAATTAGAGTTAGAGTTGTATGCAAGGTTGAGGGGTGTCCATGAGAGATTTATTGTGCATGGTTTAATAATAGTAAAAGCTTTCAAATAAAAACTTTTGTGGAGGAGCACATTATGGAAGGGTGTTTAGAAACAAGCAAGCTACCATGAAGTAGGTTGCCAAAAAGTTAGTTGATAAATGAAGGGTGCATCCATCTTTAAATTATGTTAAGGCACATGAACACATGAAAGTAGATTATGGTGTGCACATAGATGAGAGGAAGATTTTCAAGACTTTGAAAGAGGCTAGGTTGATGGTTGAGGATAGTATCAAACAACATTATGCCAAGTTGTGGGACTATGCTATTGAATTGACTAGAACCAATAAAGGGATAATAGTTGTTATAGATATCGTTTCTATCTCTCGAGAACCACCTTAAGTTCAAAGATTGTACATATGTCTTAGTGCATGCAAGAGAGGGTTCAAGGATGGATGCATACCATTTATTGGTCTAAATGGTTGTTTCTTGAAAGGTTATTATGGTAGTAAGTTACTTTTTGTTGTTGGCCAAGATGCCAACAATGCAATTTTTGTTGTTGCATATGTAGTTGTGGATTTGGAGACAAGGACAACTAGAGGTGGTTTCTTAATCATTTGTGTTCAAGTCTTGGAAACTACCAATAGAATGATTGGACCTTCATGTCAGACATTCCGAAGGTAATGTGACATTATTTTATACGTGGACTAATTTATGATAATATTAAATCATTCGAGGGCTAAATTGTCTTTAAGTTGTAATGTCCATAGACAAAGGTTACTAACAATTCAACATCACAATCTGTAGTAAAAATTTTAAATATTTATCAACTTATTGTTTACATATGCCATTACACCTATTCTTATTTCTTTTTTTTCACAATTGGTTAGGATGAGATTATCAGCTCATAATCTGCACCTCAAAATGAAAAAGGAAAAGATGTTCAACCAATGTTAGTAATAATACTTGCACAAACAACTCTTGCATCACTAGTTGTGAGTAAATATTTATTGTCAATTGTTTATTGCACACAATGGTTGTACTCAACACTAACTTTGTCTTTGTATTTAGCACATGCAGACACCAAATTTTTTTATTGTATTAGTAACCCCTGCATTTAGGCCACCACTAGTTAAGCCTCCTACAACTATCATAATTGCATTCCCAAGTGCACTATCACCAAGAATGATCCAACCTAATTTTATGGACTTCATTCCTACACCAAGGTTGTCATGAGTTTAAATCATGAAGAAACGATGGAATATGTTGGATTATGTTTTATTTTTTTGGGATTTGTAAAAAACTTTTTGGGTGTAAACAATTATCATGGATTATATTTTTTTTGGAGAATCTCTATTGTGACATACTTATGTTGTGTAATTTGGCTTGTTTTAGGTATTCCTGTTTTGAGTATAATTGTTTTGGGTATGATAGTGTCACAGAAGAAATTTTACTTTACTGCTACATTTGGCTAGTTTGTGTAGACAATATGTGCTAATTTTATGATGTATGATTATCATTATATATAAGTACTTAATTTTATAGATGTAACATTCAATTGTCTACATTTGCTTTCATTTAGTTCATTTATTGAAAATTTTTATAAATTGTGAGTCAATTATGTAAACTTTTGAGGTTACAACTTATTACTGATAAATAAGTTCATCAATGTTCAAATATTACTGACGAATAAGTCCATCAATAAAACAACTTAATGTCATTGTAATCCTTGAAAGTTACAACTTATTGCCTAAATAAGTCAATTTTTCAAAATACAAACAACCCTCATACCAACAATATCAAACGAAGACATACTAAGCAACCATTCTCAAACCCTAAACAACTCACATACAAGTAACAAACCTAGCAACCATAAAAACACAATATTTTAGAATCTTCAAGTCCTTTTTGCAAGCTATCATCAATCTACACCCTCATGTCTTCCACCAATCTATCTTCAAAATGTTTGACCCAATAAAAAAATTACATTTTCCATCACCAAATAAAAAACTATTGAGTGTGTGTAGAACAAATGAATAAAAACACAATTCACACATAACTAGTTGAGTAAATGGAAGCAACCTTTGGCAATGCGCAAGTGTAAAACAACCTCCTTGGGCTTTTGAGGTCTTTGATGTTCAAATAACAGCCTTCAGCCCATAATCACATTCAACAACAAACCTATCGACACTATTGTTGGATGAAGAGCATTCACCATGGTTGCCACCACCAAAGCTTTTTTTATTTCACTAAACAAATCCTTTGACTCCACTCATTTTTAATGATATTTGAGTTTCCGTAGAACAAGAAGAATGTTGCAAAGAGTTTTAGGTTTGAGAGAGGAAGAAGGTGGAGAAGAAGATATACATGTCTTTTTAACAATATCCAAAAATAACAAAATATTTCATCCACATTTTCATGACAAATTAGTCCAATTGAATCAACAACCCATTTGATAATCTTTTGTTATGACTGATGGGTGTGCCGTGTCAGTGTAGATGTTAGAGTTCACGTACAAACTAACGGCAGAACTCATATGTTGGTATTTTTGCACATCCCAGGACAAAAAATATGTTTTCATCTTTTAAGGACTCATATGTCAAAGAATTATATTTTTAAGAACCAAATTCTATATTTACTCTAAAATATATATTAAAAAGAATGTATTAGAAAATACGTAATAATATTTCTTATCGTCCCAATTCTAATTATAACTGGTTTTCAAATTATGAGGCCTATTTTATTGACGAAAGTTTTCGAGGACAACTTTTGGTCTAATTTCATTTGGTAGTTAGTACAACTCTCATGCCTAATTACATTTATGCAACTTTTGGGTCATTTTTTATTCATAGTTAGAAATTAAAAATTAGAAATTAGAATAGCTAATTTGTGCTTTGCATGTTGAGTGGAAAAATGAATAGGCAATCATGAAAATGAAAATAAATGCACGAAATGGAAAGAGATAGATAACACGAATGCAGATTATAGGGTAGAAAATTTTGACAAAAAATGCTAACATGTGCTTAACCTCAGGATAGTTTTATAAGAGGGGTTTGGATAATTTTGTTAAAAAGTATTCATAAAAGAAATGAAAAGGTAGCATTGAGTTTCTATATAAAATTAATTTATATATTTAAGTTTTTAAATATATATCTTAGTTTTAAAAAAGATAAATAAAAGAGTTTTTTTATATGAAGTTAAGTACAAAAATTGATTTTAATTCTTGACTAATCATCATTGGTAAACCTGGCTACCACATTGTATCTTTATCTTTATATATATATATATATATATATATATATAAAAGTAAGTAGGTGGGGGTATTTTTGGAAATATCTTTTTGTATAAATGCTTGCTAATTTGTAATTTAATGAAAAAAAATACTTTTTATTTTAATAATTAATGCATTGGTGATTTTTGTGCAACAATATATGGAATATTAATTTTATAATTATTATTTTCAAGTTTCAAACGTTTATCTCAAAATATTTAAGAACTCGATAGGCAATACGATTATGATGAGAATGTTTTTTATGCATAAACAAAATTATTATGTGAAAGTTCTTCTTTCTCAGCGCGGGTTTGGAAGAGAAAAAAATTCAAGTTCTCTTCTTCCTTCTTCAATTTTGCCTTTATTTTGCTATTTTGTTTTTTCTTTGTAAGAGGTTTCATCACAAACCTGCAGCATACAACAAGATCAAAGGCATCAAAGGACAAAAAAAATGTTTGTAAAATTTTTCATTTCTGTAAGAATTTATAGTGTTTTTTTCGCGGACTCTCCAAGACTTTAAAGTTCAATTATTTTAACACTTATGTGTTTTTGTTGACAATTTGTGCCTATTTGTTTTCTTTAAATAGTTTTGAGTACAAAGTCGTTGCCTATATTAAGCTTGAGTCATGTTGCAAAATTCTTTGTTCCTTCTCTCATTATAAGTGTTCAACATCACTAGAAGTCGTTGCTATAAGCTAGAACATGCACGCCGATGACCTAGGTCTCTTTAGACTATGATTTGGAAAAATTAACCAGTTAAAATGCTTCTTATCCTTTCTTCTACATTTCCCCCAATTTTTTTGAATGTCTCTTATAATTTATTTTGCTCATATAATTAGTTTTTCATCCATTTGTTTTTTTGCATTCATTACTTTGCATTGGTTCAACAATTTACTCTTTTATGAGATGATGTTTTATCTAGAAAAGGGACAACAATATATGATATTGAATTTGAAAGTGGATATTTTTGCTCTATTTAATGTGTTTGGTGTTATTGGTACAAAATCCACACCCTTTATATATCTTGCCTACTGATACAATGTTACAATGATTGGAAACTCTTTATATTTTTTTGTATCTCTTCAATCAATTTCTTTTTTTTACAAAAATAAAAATTTATTTTTATCTTATTACTTGTAGGATTTGTTGATATTAGAAAACAATTCATGTGGTGCTTCTCTTGATTACAAATAGAAGAGTTGATGTTTAGAATTTCTAAATTGGTTCAAAATTTATATAGTATCAAATTGGTTAATCATTATGATGATTTTTTTTTATCTCAAGCAAAGGTTTCACCCTTATTATAATCTTATTACATGTAGGATATGCTAATAAGGAAAGACAATTTAAATGGTGTTTCTCTAGATTAAAAATAGATAAAGGTGAAAAGATTGGAGTTTTTAAATTGGTTAAACATTATATCCTTGAAATAAGATTATATGTTAATTTATAATTTTTTTAATGTCTTTATATTTCATCTTTGTTTGTAACATAGAAAGATTGTCAATTCACTATTATGCTTTAGATATTTTGCTAAAAAATTTAAGCCACATATGGGTAAACCTTTTTTTTACTCAAATAACATTATTTTTTAAGTATTGATATCAATTTTGTAACATTCCAATCAAATCACACCAAAATGAGAGGGATTCAAAGGTTGCATAGGAATGAGATTGTTCAATTAAAGATGACTTAAAAGAATTAATTGATATTACCTATACCAACTATATACATCTACTTTTTGGTAGTCTATCACTTAAGAACTTCATAATTAAGCGTGTTTGACTTGAAGTAGTTATGACATAAGTAACCTTTTAGGAAGTTTCTCGAAAAGCGTGTGAGTAAAGACAAAATATGTTAAAAAGTCATGTTTAGTTTGTGGGGTCATTCATTAATCCTGAAAACAAAGCTAATATTTGAGATCTAAAAAATGGTTACCTACGAAGTGGAGTGTTTTGACCAACAAAGATATTAAGTGAAGTGTCACCGCGTGAAGTGTCATCGTGTGAAGTATTATCGCGTGAAGTGTCGTAGTATGAGAGTCACCAAGAAATAAAAAATTAGGGATGTTAAAATTCTTATTATAAGTGTATTGATGTATTTTATTTATAATATAATTACATATGTTTCGGAGCTTTGTTATTGAATTTGAAAGGGTGTGTTTTTGCCCTATTAATTGTGTTTCTTACTAATATAGAATGCATCTCTTGCTTGCCTAACAATACAATGTTATTCATTGTCTTTTGTTTACTTTTTAAATTTTTAAAAGTTTTATTAGAATGATTGAAGTGTTATTGTAGTTTTGCTCTTTTGTAAAATCCTTACCTTTGTAGTTATTTTCAAGGTCTCAACTATTGGTGAAGTAAATAAGAATTAAGAAGATATTTTAAGGTACCCTCCTTTTAGATCTTTCAAATAATTTAATTTTGGATTACTGAAAATCTAAATTGTCTTCTTCTTTAACCTTTTTTTGTTGCATGTTTAGAATGGTTTTCTTATTTATTTATGGAATGTTTTTGGAGCACATTTAAATTGTCTCATCAAAGGTTTGTAATTTCTCTTATTTACTTATTTATTTCTTTAGTTCTCTTCTATGGTATATATAGACCCTATTCTTTTTTAATTAATTTAATTTATGTATGTATTTTATATGGTTGGAAAATTATTTCACTCATTAAGCATCTTTCATTCAAATGTATTCAAAGATAAGAAATTTTAATTGTAGAATTATTTGTGTTTATTAGAGAAATCATGTGTTCTTTCACTTTTTTTTGTATTTTTTGTTATTCTTTGATCAAGAAGCATTTGTTCTATACAATAAGCTAAATTTTATGATCTTATTTGAACTGCACAACTGTAACATAGAATAATTTTAGGTTTGTGTTTTTTCAGGGTGGCCAAGAACTTAGCAAGAGTTTTGAACTTTTGGTGGTTGAGAAAAATGATTAACAGAAAACTTTGGAGATTAAAAGTATAACCACAAAAGTTCGTAGTCATAAAGTGAGCAATTCAATGAAGTAGATGATGTTGCATTTGTTGAATGTGTGCTGGTGTTTCCATGGGGAAGTCGCACCACACTTGAGGTTTGTTTACTTTTTAAATCTGTCTTGATCGTATGTGACTATGGGGGAATAAAATGGTCTTCAGGAATAAAGTGTTACAAGTTCAGGATATTTTTGAGGAAGCTAAAATCATTGCTTGGAAGTGGCTCAGGACAAGGTCTAAAGGATTTGTACATTCCTCTGGTTTGTTAGATGATAAGCTCAATAGCATGTCTTGGAGATAAAACAAGATTATGCAGTGCATACAATATTATTTGTTTTTGTTGTAAAGAAGTTGTATGCATTAGTGAATAATGCAGTGTTGGATGGCATTAGCGGTCTTTTTTTTTTTTTTTGAGATGGTTTTGGTGTATCTTGGAGAAGGATTATTGTTTGTCATTAAATGTTTCTTTGGGAATAAGTTTTGATAGATGATGTGTGAATTGGAGTAATCTGTCCATGAATTTTTTTAATGTGATAATAAAAGGTTACAAAGATGCATAATAATAACTTTTTAATATGTTATTTGTCAACAAAATTTGTTTTGGATGAACTTTACAACAATAAAAAGACATCTATGTAACTGAACGAAGGATTTAATCCATGAAAAACCTTTGCACTTCTTCCTTGACACAATCATTATCTTGGTAGCAAGGACTATTTGATTAGTGACTTTCTATGCACAAAAGTTTGTTAGTTTCTTTTAAAACATGTTGAAGAATAAAAGTTCAAAAGTTATTTTTAATGAAAATGTAATACCGTTGTTATGTGAAAACATAGGAAAATAATAATGCTTATTTGGGCGAATTTTTTATTGACTTATGTTAGTTTGGTACTTCAAGGTTTTTGTGTTAGTAGATGATTCTTTTCATATCATAATGAATATAGAGGGCAAGCATTCTTGGGAGGCTTATCTGGAATTCACAAATGCTAAAGATCTTGGGTGTACTATTACTTTAGTCAGTATTCTTTTTATTCGTGGGTGGTTGTTCGATAATTGGATAGCTTCTATTAAGATTTTGATTTTGTTGATCAAATATAGTTATTTTTGAATTTGTTAATTTAAAATGTGATTTTTTTTCTCTTCAAAATATACTTATTTTTTAACCTCAAAAACTTAATGTGTCGATAACCAAATTGTTTTTGTTAAACTCACTTTTAAAATCTCATTTAATGCAAGATATAAACATATTTTATACACAAATATAGCTATCATAAAATATACAGAGATTAAGAAATAAATACTCATCTCACTTATGAATGAAAATTGTACACTTAACGCTAATGTCTCATTTGTAGAAGAATATTATTATTCAATTTTTTATTATTATTTTTTATTATCAATTTTTATTGTCTTAGTAAGCTAATTAACAATATACACATAGTGGTGTATATATATATTTTTTTATAAACACAAGTAAATTTTTTTACTTAATTTACGAGAATGAACAATTTAGCTGAAGTTAAATTAATGTTTAAATTATTATGGTGAAATTATATATATTTTTATTATAATTTTTATTTAAATATTTTTTATGACTATCTCCTTAGAATATTTTATTTTACAAACATGGAAAGTATAAAAAAATATAGATTGTTATTTTAATTGAAATTGTAAACCAAGTTTAGACTTAAATTACCATATAAAATATAACATACAAGTATAAACATTTTTATAAAAATAAGTTGTAAATTTACTCTGATTTCATAGTGATAAATTTTTTACAAAAGATTTTTATCCGATCAAAGTTAAAATTTATTTTATGCTGTTAATATTTATTTAATTGAATAAAAAAAATCAAATATCAATATAATCATTGTTATTTTTCCACACAAAATTAGTGTCTAAAATTAATTTTTAAACAAATATTTATTCATTTTTCATTTAAATAAATTATTCATCATTTTATTCTAAATGGATGATTTTTAATTTTCTTTAATAATATTTATATGTCAATATATTAAAATAAATTTTTTATATAAAATAAAACACAGATGATTTTTTTTAGTGAAGAGGAGGGGCTAAAGCGCCAACAAAGATAAATTATTAAAATCCACGAAGGAACAAAATTGACACTATATCAACAGAACTTGAACTTTAAGAGAAATAAAATTTGGAACAAATCGAAAATTCTACCCTCCTCTCCAGTGGACAAACCAAATCTAGCAAAAAAATTTATTTATTTATAATAGCAAGTAAAAAAATTATATTTAATTCACGGGATAAATAATTTACCTAAAATTATATTAATATCCAAATTATTATGGTTAATCTATTTTTTCTATGGTTGTCTCTTTCCTGATTTAAATAATTTGTTAAATGTTTTATTTTATGATCATAGAAAGCATAAAAATAAATAAATAACAAATGAGGATGAATATTTTACATAAAAATTATGGAGAAAAAAATTTAAACTCAACTTACCATATAAACTATATAAAATATAACATATAAGGATGAACATTTTTTATATAAACAAAGAAAAATTACATTGAATTTACAAGAATAAAATTTTTCACTAATTTTTATTGTTCAATCAGAGTTAATATTTCTTTTACATAATTGATATATATTTAATTACATAAAATACCAAATATTAACATAATCACTGCATAAATAAGAATCAACATAATCACTATTATTTTCCATCCCAATATTAGTGTCTAAAATTGACTTTCAAGAAAAATTATCCATATTTTATTTATTATTGTCTCACTTAAATAAACTATTCATTATTTTTCTTCTTCATGAACAAATTTTAATTTTCTTTGATATGAATATTTTTTATTTAAATTCTTAAATTGTTAACTCCATGGAACGCAGGATCAAAATCTAGTATAATTTAATAAGATACTAATGCATATTTATTTAAGTAATTTTAGAGAAATAATATTTAAAAACTCTTTTGTTTAGGAGTCATAAATGATTTTAAAAAACCCAATTTAAACAAGTGTTTAAAATAAAATGTATGATTTATATATTTTAAATAAATTTTATTATTTGTTTAATTGTGTTAAATAAGTTTAACAAGAAGAGGATAAAGATAATTTGAACATACTTATTAAATAAAACCAATAATAACAAGCCAAATAATTTTTTTATTATACCATTAGTGAATGTTGAAAATATTTTTTTAAAAATAAATGAAAATAAATAATCACTCTTTTAAAATAAGTTCGACTAAATATATGTTACCATTTTAAACTAAAAAGGAAAATAAAATCTTAATTAGGTTTGGGTAATTAGCTATCTTGCAAAGTTACAATAAAAAATATTAAAATAATTTTTTTATCAGACTTTATTTATCTGCCACGAAATATCAGATTAATTAGAGTCTATTTTTTTCTATGAACTAAAGGATTAAGACAAAAAGAGTTACAACCAAAGAAGAAACAAGTATGAAAATTACAATTTTACATTAAGTAATCTTTGAAAAAATGTCGTTTGATAATTATTTATAATTTTTTTATAACGAAAAATTTATATCAAAATTAAGACTCTAAATTTTGTGTATTTGTTGGTATAATTTTTTGACATTATCAATATTTAAAGATCACTTTAGATTAAATTTTTAAAATAATTATTATATAAGCCAACAATTTATTATACATGATAATTTATAATTGTATGAATTTTTTATACTGTTAAAATATTTAATTAAATCAAATATTAATTAATTATATATTAAGTATATTTAATGATTTAAAATTAATTTTATAAATTTAAAACACAATAGACAGTGTTTTAAAATCAATCACTAAGGAAAGTATTTTATTATGTATTTTGGAAGAAAAAAAATAGTCAACAATTTTTTTTACATAAATTAATCATCAAAAGCCAATAAATATTAAGCATTGATGTTTTGGTAACACAAAAAATATTTCCTTTTAAAACAAATAATATATTTTTTCAATCACACTTATTTTCATTCTATGAGTTAGTTATACAGCAAAAATGTGTTGCTACAGCTACAATGACGCAATCACTCTTGGTCAGCATAGACACAAGGTGTAGGGCGTCGGTGCTGTAAAGGCACAGTGGCGCAAGTACGCACGTGAAGGTGTTGTGCCAACCCTTCTGGCACAATACTCCTTACTCCTTCCCCCGCTTATAAATTGAAAATACATGTCGTTCCCTCACTTTCCTCACTTGCAGCAAACACCCCCCTATTCCAGAAACTTCCTTCTTCACAGTAAGTATTTTGTTGCTCCCTTCCATCCTAACTTGCTCTCTCTCTTGTAGTTTGTTTTCTCTCTCATAATAATTTTATTTCATATTTTTTATTATTGCTAATGACACTTACATGTATTAAAATATGTGATATTCTTTAATTAGTACATTTAATGACATTAAATGACACTTACATGTTTTAAAATAATTATGATTTTGGTTTAGAAATTTATTTGGAATATTAGTTTTTTACAATTTTTTGTAATATATGATATTGTGATTTTTTTAAGCTGTCATGTAACTTAATTATTATATGTGAGATTGTAAATGGAATTTTTAAATTGTTTGAGATAAATAAATTTAATTATGTTTGTAATATGTAGTGTATTTGATATGGCAAGTTCATCATCCTCCTCATCCAGTTTTGATGTGGTATGTGGACCACGTGAAAATGATGTGTTGTGGATGCAAAAGCAACATGAGTCCTAACATACTTGGAACGGGGATGCAGATAAAAAATTAAGAATGAGGCGAGCGATCCAACTTATCAGGGTATAGAACAACCACCGACATAAATTATTCCTCTGTTACAGCAGTCTAAATTATACACAACAATAAAATTGCGTAGAATCAAAATCCATGGAGGAATTGTAAATGCCTTTGTTGAAAGGTGGAGGCTAGAGGCACACACCTTTCATTTGACGTGTGGGGAGGCCATCATCACACTACAAGATGTGTCTGTGTTGCTAGGTCTTCCTGTGGATGACAATCCTTTAATTGGTAGCACAAATATTGATGGGATTGATATGTGTGAACAATACCTTGGAGTTAGGCCAAATGCTAATGCATTGACTGACGGAAACACATTGAAATTAAGCTGGTTGGCTTCAAAGTTTGCAAATATCCAGGACTATGTGGATGACGAAGAACACCTCAAAATGTTTGCACATGCTTGGATTTTGAGATTTATTGGAGGTGTCTTGTTGGTGGATAAAAGTAGTAAAAGAGTCCCCACGAGATATTTGCAATTTCTGGTAGCTTTTGAAGAGTGTAGTACTTATGCGTGGGGAGCTGCTGCATTGAGTTATTTATACAGAGAGATGTGTAACGCAACATATTATAATGTGCAATCTATTGGCGGTTACGTTCTCTTAATTCAATTGTGGGCATGGGAACAATGCCCTAAATTAGTCCCATCGATTGTGCCTCCACAACAACAAAACAGTCCATTTGGCTATAGGTACACAATTTTTAAATTATGGTCTTCATTTATAATTTTAATTATTATTGTATGTAACACATTATTATTTATTGTTGCATAATTGTTATACAGATGGTTACAGAATAGAAATCCTCATATGGCCAATGATAGTGTGGAGCACTGTCGTTTTAAATTAGACACCAAGAAAAGGGGCGAGGTAACTAAGTATACATTTTTCAAATGAACAATGTTATTATTTGTAATTATTTAACAAATTTTTAAATTGCCTTGTATTTTTTGTGGGTTCCTTACTTCGAAGAAGTCCAAGCGTTGTTGAGTCAATTATGTTTTGCTGGGTCTGCAATCTGGAGATGTGTAGTGCCAATGTTTTGTTTCAATGTTGTTGAATGGCATCAGCCAGATAGAGTCATGAGGCAATTTGGACTACAACAACCTATACTTGGCCCTCAATTGCAACCAAGCAATATACATGGCCTAACACTAAAAGGAAAAAATGGACATAATTGGAGGCAACTACCGCAGCCAGCGCTTAATGAATGGAATAGTCGCTATGAAAGACGGTTTCAAGAAACGCCACCACAAGTTGGGCCCCTCAGTGTGAATTCTGAGTATATGAAGTGGTTTAGGCGTAAAACCAAATTGCATATTAGCCGACAACATGCAAGAAGAGGACTAATGATATTTATTAATTATTGTAGGTCTTACTTATTTATTTTAATATTCTAAAAAATGGTTATTATTTACATACATTTTCTAAATATATGTATTATTTAACAAGAATTTATATGCAGGGTGAAATTATAGAAACAATGCAGTTCATGTTGTTCCCATATGGGAGAAGGGTGTCAAATTTGGACGATCTGGCGCCATGCCTTGATAAGATGACTCTTTTAGTTGAGGAAGAGGATAGAATTATTGAGGCACGCGAAAAGCTCCTCCTTCGGTTCCACAATTTGAACGTCAACAGTTTGACATGTTGGGTAGGAGTGTGGAGACCCAAGGTTTAAGGCGACGTAGGGAAAGTGTGGATGCAGAAGCACATGTTATTCATGTGATGCCAGAGCGACAACATGGAATGTATTACACACCTGATCAGTTCACCCAAGAGCTGTCTCAAATGTCGCCCCTATATCCGTACCTATATCAAAGCGGAACTTCATCAGGTACAATTTTTGTGTTAATTTAATTTATAATGTCCATTAATATTGCATTTTATTTAATTTACTATTTATTTATTATGTTATATACTGCCCTGATTAGATTGTAGAGGACAATTGCGTCGATTATGTCCTTGTACACCACATCTACCACATTTTTTACGAGTTTGAGAAGGTTCCCTCCAATCCATCTCATTCCTTAACCGTGTTGATCTTGGCCTTCCTTTCATACGAATAAAACTTGGATCAGGCACAAGTGTCCACAATGCATCAAATGGAGGAATTGCATCCTCGTTCCCATGGGGCCACCACGATGGAGAGTGAGCAAGTAAGATGTGATCATTTGTGTATACAACATCTATGTATTGATAGAAGCTGATGCTGACAACACCACACGTAGCGATAATATGGGAACATGGATAATGGTGAGTACTAAATTGACCGCATTGACAATAACGGTCGTTTAAGTTAACTGACCGCTTTTGTCCACCTCGTTGAGACATAGGATCGTAAGCCTCCTCAACTTCAAACATTGTTCTCTGAATGTCATAAATGTAGACAATGTGAGAACAAACCTTTTCTTGATTTTCTGAATCTCTTTCATAACCTTTGTGCAATAAATCTGATTGCTTTGTAATTCTCTTTGAGCTTTACAACCGTGGTCTACAAAATACCATCGACATCTACTGTATGTTGACTTCACAAGGGCAGTTATTGGTATGTTGCGACAACCTCTAAAAACTTTATTTACACATTCAGATAGATTAGTTGTCATATGACCGTACCTACGCCCTCCTCTTTCATATGTCATGGTCCATTTTTCTTTTGAAATCTTGTCGATCCATGTTTTTATGGCAAGACTCAAATCACAAAATTTATCAAAATTTCTATCGAATATATGCTTGCAAGGAGTGTATCCTGCATATTACCAATTACCAATTTCAGTAAAATTATCATAAAAAATAAGATATATTATAAGTCAAATCTTACCTAATTTTTTCAACATTTGTTTTTATTTCTCATTCTTGAACTTCTGGTTGAAATTGTTTGCGATATGTCGTACGCAGTAAACATGGGGAGGTTGCCACCCAAGTGCTTCATTAGCAACAACTGACTTTATACTTGCATGACGATCAGAAATGAGACATATACCATCTTTATCTGTAACATATTCACGCAAGTGTGCCAAAAATCATGACCATGCTGTTAATGTTTCTCTCTCAACCACAGCAAATGCGAGCGGAAGAACATGGCCATTTCCATCTTGTATTGTTGCCATTAACAACGTCCCACGATATTTTCCATACAAGAATGTATCGTCGACTTGTATGATTGGCTTGCAATACTTGAAAGCCTCTTTACATTGGCCGAAAGTCCAAAATACTTGATGAAACTGATGGTATTCACGACTCATCGTATTGCCAACTACAAAATCATCGTCACATATTTGATAATATGATTCTGGATAATGATTTTGCATGTGCTTCAACCATGACGAAAGTTGGCCATAAGATTCATCCCAATCACCATATTCAATCATAATGACCTTTTGTTTAGCCTTCGAGGCCTTTCTATATGAAATTTTATAGTTAAAATACCACTGATCCTTTCTTGAATTAAAGAAATTTTCAATGACGGATCTTCTTTAATCATCCTCATGAAAATAATTACAGTTAAAACTCTATAAATTAATAATGTCAGGACCGGAGAAATTTATTAATTTAGAGAGTTATTAATTTATTGATAAATTAATAATTATTAATTTAAAGAGTTTTTAAGTAATTATACTATACATACCAAACAAAAAGACAAATTAGTCTATGCCTCTTAGAATTACGTTGCAGCGAACATTGGGACTCAACGTAAATTAGTAACTACTGTGTTCATATGCATTGGAAATCAATAATGACTTTTGAAGTACAGTAAATGTAAACAAGAGGAACAAATGTGTTCAATTTATTCTTAAGCAAGTTTGACATATATAAATTACATGAATGTGTTAGAGTATTGTGGGTACTATCATTGAGAACAATGCAGAGGATGACAGCGAAGATGATACGGTATCTTTGGAGCCTGTTGCGCGAAAGGAAGCACTTATGGCGTCAAACACTCTTCACAACTTTATGATACAATACAAAAATACAACACCTGAGCTATTGTATGCAATAAGAAAAGTTAGAGATGAGCTCCAAATAGACTTGAACTTTAAAGGAAAACAGACAACTATTGAATCATATTTCGATAGAGTGTAATATTTTTTTTTTAGTTTCTATGAATTATTAATTTATGATTTTCTTGGGACAAAAAATTATAAAGGGATCTCACGAAAAATTATTATCTTATTATTTTATCGAGTTTTTCAATTTTTTACATTGGCCCAAGTCGGGACCGAACAAATTTATTATTTTAGAGAGTTTATTAATTTACCAAGTATTAATTTAAAGAGTTTCCACTGTATAACAAAAATTAATTATCAACATAAACCAAATCAATGATAAACAAACATGAATAATTAAAAATAGTTAAAATCATACCTATTACACAAGTAGCAATCAAATCAGAATCAAGTTTGTCATGGTCTTGTGTTATACTTATATTCAAACACGTGTGTGGTCCCTCCCACTGCGTAACATTCCATGTACCAGTTTTTTATAGATACAATTGCCCTCATATAAAAAGGGCATGGGATGCCATCATTTCAATTTACGCAGCAAACAACATATTTTTGTGATTTTGATTCAACAACTTTAAAATTTTGGTGCACCTTCATAACATATTGTTGCAGTGCATTTTTTTTACTGCATTTTTGCTTTCAAATTCCATGCCAACAAATAATTCTTGGCCAATATTGAAGGTTGATCCCATATTGAAACCACAAATGTCTTCTTCACCGGGATGACTCCAATTAATGTTACTATAATTAGAAGCAGATTCCCAAAATGCAGTCTCACTTCCACCTACAAATAAATCTTAATATACGGTTTTTTCTCAAAAGTATTTATGAAAATAGGCCTCTTTTAGTGCTATTTAATGTCCATTAATGGTTTAAACTATATACCAATACGGGTTTCTTCTGTATACTATTTATGAAAACATATTATAAGATTAAAATATTATAAGATTACAATATTATTTGATTAAATATACCTTCTTTATCTGTGTCAGATATATCATCGATATCTTTCTCCTCATCTAGCGAGTCCTCAACATATGAATTAGATATTATGTAATCGTCATTGTCAGAATCTTCATCTAAATTTTTTGCAAATCTTTGAACTTTTCATTCATTGCCAGCTATATTATTCCCACATGATAATAGCGAATTTGTCACATTCGATGCAGAAGCACCGACAACATCTACTTCAACGCACAATTCAATGACACCCATTTCTTGTTGTTGTTGAAAACTTTCAATCATTGTTTCAACATCTTCATCGTCACAAATTTGCAATGCAATATATTTACTTGCAACTAAAAATCGGCAAGTCATAGTAGATATACTTTCATTTTTATCTAATTTTACCTTATCATGAATTCTTTTTTTTAACCCATCAAAAGTTACACCACGTTTAATTTGAATAGTCTTTTTAGGACCTTCAAATCTAATGCCGTCGTCACTTTCAAATATTCTTCCATTCAAATAAACCAGAACAACAATCAAAGAACTCATTTTTATAATAAAACCTACAGAAATAATTTTCATTAACAATAATAACATAAAAAAAATCCAAATTAATAAAAAAATTAATAAATATATTACTGATTTTCACCACACAAAAGAAATATCAACAAAGTTGTAGTATAGAGAGAAAGAAATTTGGAGAGATGCGAAAATGTACTAGAAAGTGTGTCTGAATGTATAGGCATGTATTGCGTCGATAGTAATGGCGCAATACATTGTACTTAGGTAATTTGACCACAGGGTTGCTCCAACTGACATGACACAATACATTTTCAGCTGGTCACATGCTGCCGAAAGCAGTCAATACTGACAGTTAACACTACATACGCTAACATAGTCTGTCCAAAAGTGATTGTGCCACCACAGCTGTAGCAACCCATTGCGAAAAACTTTTGACACAACAACTCAATGTCACATGTCAGTTTCCCATTGAATTGAGCCCTGGCCTTTAGCGCAATGTAAATAAAAACAAACCCTCAATAAATAGTTTGAAAACAGTCATCTTTTAGTAAATAATTTAGAAAAGGACTCCTAGTATTTTTGTCTTAATTATACTTAAAAACTCATTACTCTTCCTTAGAATATAGTTTGCAGAATTAAACTCAGATCATTTCTTATAAATTAAATACGTATTCTCAACTAAATTACATTTATTATTATTAGATAAAAAATAAAAAATATAAATGATAATTAGTTAAAATTAATGTGGAATGGATAAAGAAAAGAAAAGGAAAGCGAACAATCTGGGCAAGAAAATCTAATCATGTGTAGAGATATGTCGTAGTGGGGTCCACAAAACCGCACTTTTTCTATCTTCTCTCACCTCGGAGCCCTGTCTGAGAATCCCTAACTCCGCTGTTCCGTTTCCCGTACTTTTCTTTCTGCTGCCCAATCTTTTTCTTCACGTCAACTCCTCCTTCTTATTCTTCTTCCACTTTCTCCATCTTAGATTTTTTTCTTTCAGATTCGATTCAGATTATGCTTTTTCTTCTTCTTCTTCTTCTCTCTCCTTGTGCAAATTGAGATAAAATAAAGAGAAAATTGGGATAATAGGATGAAGAGAGGGAACGAGGAAGAGAAGTCGGCGGGGCCAATGTTCCCAAGGCTGCATGTAAATGATGCAGAGAAAGGAGGGCCAAGAGCACCGCCAAGGAACAAGATGGCCCTCTATGAACAGTTCAGTATTCCATCTCAGAGGTTCAATCCACACCTGCCACGAAAACCAAATTCTTCTTCTAACATAGTTCCTCCACCAACTTCCTCAACTGAGGTGAGTCTTGGGTTTTGTGGCTTTATGCTTCACTCTTTTAGTTGTTTGACCTAGAAAAATGGTTTGTGTTGGTATAGTTGAATTTAGCAATTTAGGGGATTCTTAATTAAACCCTTTTTATGTTCTGCCAAGGAGTTTGTTGTTTTAGTTAATATAAATTTTTGTACAACTTGTGTTGCATTGGTCCTTCAAACAAATCGTTCAGGCGAGAGTCACAAACTAATCTCTCGAGGTACTGAGATCCATTTAAGCGGCTGATATCTCCGGAGAGATGTTTATTCCTTACATACAGACCTGAGATTGAACCTCTTACCACATGCTTAAGGGACATGGCTAGAGACTAATCTCTTGAGGTATTGAGATCCATTTAAGGGGCTGACATCTCCCTACAGATGTTATTTCATACGTACAGACCTGATAAGATTGAACCTCTGACCACGTATGCTCAAGGGGCATGGTTATCTGCCTATCATACCAACTTGTTGTTAACAAGTTTACCGTTCCAAAACCATATAAAATAATCTCATCCCTCATAAGACTAATTTGTTTGGATTGTATGTCAGCTCTTGTTGTTTTCTTAATCGGACTTTTATTTAAAAGAATGGTGTGGTGATGACTGAAGTACTCAATTGATTCATTGTAATTGCTCAGTTCTCATGTTAATGAGTAACTGTGCCAAAAATTTAAGATGTTTGGTGAAGTTTATGAATGGATTTATGTATATTTCTAACATGAATTGATGCGTTTGCAGGGAAATGGCCGTGAGAGAAGTTATATTTCTCGCCAATCTGATGATGGAGCAAGGTCAAACACTTCATTGGTGCAACTTGAACGGAGAAAAAAAGTAGATGATGGCATTCATGTGTACACTTGCTCGAGGATTGATCAATCCAATGATAAAATGCTGGAGAGTTTTAATGGGAAAAAATTGACTCCTTTTGGTGCTAGGAATTTTTGTTATTCAGTTGCTGTGCAAAATGGTGGTGACAAGGATACAACACAATTTGGCTTCCTTCCTGCTGATATGAGAAAAGATGCGAGGAAGGGGAATGAGGCAAATCCACATGTAAGCTCAAGTAGACAGAAACTAAAATTGTCTGTCAAACCCAAATCAAGTGGAGAAATTATTGACAGTCTAGTGATGCAAGCCAAGGTGATTCCAAATCAAGAGGATCAAGATTATTCTGTGCCAAATATAAACAGGTTACATCAGGATGATGCTTGCCTACAGAAGGAGTGTGTGGCTGGGTCCCAATCCAATGACATCGAGCATGGTGGTGATCTCCTTAACTCTACAAGGGATATGGATAATGGAAATGCGCTCGTACCAAGAGGCTGTTTTCATTCTGCAGCGAACCAAACTCACCCACTTGAGGCTACCAATGATGCTGAATATCACGATACTCGGACTGGAGGCCCGATACAGAAGGGGAATTTTGATGAAAGTGACAACATTTCCAAGATCTCCACTGTAACAAATTTATCAAGTCTGATAGTTTCTCCTGATGATGTTGTAGGGATATTAGGTCAAAAACATTTCTGGAAAGCAAGAAGAAAAATTGCCAAGTAAGTCTTGTTGATTGTTGGTAGCAGGTGTTTCTGTGGTGTGGTGATATCAAACTTGAATTATTTATCTGTGAATTCCTTTACTGATTTATGATAAGTGGTTTCTCTTACATGTTTCAGCTGGCTGGTATTTTGTAATTTTTGAGTTGTGTATATTATAATTTTATGTTTTTGTCATGCAAAAAGTCATAAAACTTGTTTCCTACGTTCATATGTGCAGAATTTTAGAATAAAAACACTAACTTTGAATTGTCTTCTGATTTGACTATCCTTATTTTGACCCCCTTCATGTTTTTGTGTGCATATTTGATTTGGATATGAGGTGTGGTTTGCAAAATATGTCAAATTTTGCCTTATTACCACTTACTGCTGGTATTTTTCCTTTTTCCTATTTCTAAAAATGCAGAGCTGCAGTGGTTTCTTTTATGCATTGTAACTATACTAGGTAAATGGCCTCAATATTTTCATTTGAGGAGTTGTGTATGTGGCTTTGAAGAAATAAAATCTTATCATCTTGGGGTCCCTTCTAAATTGGTTTTTTATAAAGTCCTTGATAGTTTTTTAATGGTGGATACTGGATCGTCTTACAACAGGATGATGAGCAGTCTTAGAATATTGTACTGTGTTGAAGGGGTACCCTTCTTCTGACAGCAGATCATTTCACTATTTGAAATATTCCTCTCTTGGTTTCGTCTAACTTGATTCTCCATGAGACCACTGGGGTGAGTTCCCTTACTATACTACTTGCCCTTACTGCACTGAAGGACTTGGGCTAAGAAAGGACCGAGTAATGCAGGATGATCCCATGGAGTACAGGGACACTTGGAGAGTATATGATTGATGAGTCATCAATAGATGTTATGGACTTATGGCTTACAACAAAGGGATTTTTCTTTTCTTCTTCCCCCATTTTCTAGTGTCTTAATTTTCTGTGTTAGACATTTAGGGATTGTGATTAGGATTTTTCTTTATAATGGTACACATTGTAACTGTAGTTTACTTTGGTATTGTGCCATCTAATAGTCCATATACACATACCCAGAAAAGATGACTATGTTTGATTGGTTGTTTTATGCTTCCTGGTTGAGTCTAGTCTTTATTTTGAACTGGAATCGACAAAACTGCACAAATATTTCATATGGGCTTTTTCTTATTTGGCATATGTATGGGCTTTTTCTTGGCTCCTTTGAAGTAAGAAAGTGCATAAAAATACTTGCTTTAGAGGAGATTTTACCTTTTGGATGAGTATTGTGCAATTTTCTTGATTGAACTCTCATTCCTCTCTACAGTCAACAGAGTGTGTTTGCAGTCCAAGTGTTTGAATTGCACAGACTGATTAAGGTAAAAAGGATCTCTTGTGCTAGTCCAAAACAGGAAGCATGTTAACTTTTCCCTCACGCACGAGCACATGGACTTGGAGGTTCACTCTTCAAGTCTGTTCATTCACACTCGCATTAATTCTTTTAATTTAAACAGGTCCAACAGCTAATTGCTGCATCACCGGATGTTTTGCTTGAAGATGGTGCTTTCATGGGAAAATTTCCTTTGATGGGTTCTCCTCCTAAAAATAAAAATATCTCATTGGAAGTGGTTGTAGAGCCTCAGCAACAAAATCCTAAGCAGAAAAACGATTCTGAAAAGCTAAACCATAAAACAGAATGTTCAGCTGAGAATGCAGTTGCGAAAAAAAAATCTTTTTCGTCCCCGAAAAATGGTAGCCACCATACAAATCACACCCCATTTTCAGGAACTCCACACCAGGCAAATGAAGCTTCTGATAATAAAACAAGTCCCTGGTGTTTCAATCAGGCACCTGGACATCAATGGTTAATTCCTGTCATGTCTCCTTCTGAAGGGCTTGTCTACAAGCCATATCCTGGGCCTGGATTTATGGGAACAATGAATGGAGGATGCGGCGGGCCATTCGGGCAAGCACCTCTCGGTGCTACTTTCATGAATCCTGCCTATCAATTCCCAGCTTCTCATCCAGTAGTTGGGGTTTCACCGTTTGTCCCTCCAGCCAGTCATGCCTACTTCCCTTCCTTTGGCATGCCAGTAGTGAATCAAGCAACATCAGGATCAACTGTTGAACAGGTGAACCAGTTTGCTGCACAAGGTTCTCATGGTCAAAATGGTCATTCATATATAGAGGGAACCGATTTTAACACTCATCATAACCAAAGCTCATCTAACCTGCCAGTTCTGAAGAATGGAGCTACGCTACATGTTAAAAAATCTCAGGCGTCTAAGGAGAGAGGGTTACAAGGGAGCACAATAAGCAGTCCTAGTGAAATGGCACAGGGAATCAGAGCAGGGAAAATAGCTGAAGGAAATGATGCACATTCTCTTTCTCTTCAAGCTGTTGAAACTAGACAGCAAACACAAGTCATCAAAGTTGTACCACATAACCGGAAATCAGCGACGGAATCAGCAGCTAGAATTTTTCAATCCATTCAAGAAGAGAGAAAACAACATGATTTAGTCTAGTGCTGTTTATGGAGGTGGAGTTATTTGAGTTGATTTTGTACAGTGCGTCAAGTCCTGTACTTTGTTGTTGTTTGGTAATATGTATCTTGCTGTTTTATTCTACTCTTCCTTTATGTCCTTTTTCTTACAACATATTCGAATGTAGATATTGTTATAACTACAATGGAATGTTAAAATTGATCAAATTTAATATTAGTGGATGGTGTCTCCGTGTAGTGTCATTTTTCATTTGGCTCAATGAAATTGAGTTTTATCCCCTATATATTGCTTGACTAGTAGGGAAATGATTGTCGGTTCACATTAGATTGGAAGTGTTTGACAGTCCTTTGGTTGCATTATATTAGAAATTTTTTGTAAGATTCAATAACTAAGACAAAGTGTATACATGAAACGAATTATTTTGGAGAAAATATACGATTTATTCTTTCTCCAAAAGTTGATAAAAAAATAAATATATAACACTCCAACATTAACTTTTTTTTTATGTAGGGTCTTGTTATCTCGTATTTTAAGGATATTGTTAAAAAATTTAAAAGAGAATATATTTACTGTGGAAATAATAGGAAAGTGTAAAAAAATATTGAGTAGTGTAATTTTTAGCATTTTAATATTTTTTTCTTTGTCTGGTTTCTTAACGGGTTAGTATTTGTCTTTTATATATACACTTCCAGTGTAATTTGAATTCAATGTTACAAAAATTCTGACAATATTTATGTGAATATTATTACTTGTTCGATGTTTAGTTTATAGATGGTATTTAAATATGAATTTTGGTTTTCTCTTCACACTTTTTACATTAGTTTTTATTTCTATATTTTTTTTCCTACCAAATCATTGATTGCTTCTCTCATTCTTTTAATTTTTTCCCCTGTTTTACATCTCTTCACACTTTTTACATTACTTTTCTCTGGATGGCATGTCGCAATGTTCATCCAACTCGAATAAACCTTCAAATAAGGGGAGTTCAGTGTGAGGGAATATGTGTCATGTGTGAGGAGAACTTGGAAAATGCATGGCATGTCCTTATAGACTGCAACTATGCAAGACAATGTTGAGTGGAAGCTGGTCTATGGCATCTTATTGATTCGATTATTGTAGGTGTGGAGAATTTGCCAGAGCTCATCTTTGAGTTTATGGTTTGCTGGTTATGGATTTGCAGCTTTGAGGGTGCCAACATAGTTGGAATGTTCCGAGTTGCTTTGCTTCAGCTAGCCTCTTTTGCCTTCAAAAAAATAAAGTTCCTTACTGTGTTGGAAGATCATAGTAGCATCATTTGCGATGGTTCTTTGGAGTACATGGAAGGGTAGGAATAGGCTAATATGGGATAAAACTTCGTACCCCATTGCCCAGAGGCTCTTCGCTATGCGAAGGTATGGAGGCTAATATGGGATAGTATAAGATAAAACTGTCTACAGGAACCAAACTGTTTTATGATGGCAAAAACGAACATACATGGAGTCCTGCTGCAACCACATGAAGGAGAGGCGATGGTATTATTGGAGGCTATTAATTGGATGCAGGAGCAGCTGATTTAACATGCCCTTATTGAAGTAGGTTATAAGCGTCTAGTCTTGGCAATTCAGAAAGGAGATCAAGACTTGCCAGAATTTGGAAGCTAAGCTTAGTGAAACAAATAAAGCTTCCTTTACTTTTGTTGCCAAATTTTACTATTGGCTTTGTCAGGAGACTAGTAAACTTTGTGGCTCATAGCCTTGTTAGGTCCTCTAGTTTTTATGCTGGTCACCAAATTTTTTATGATGTTCCCGATTGTATTTACCCTAAAATTCATTTGGAAATGAAATAAGCTTTTTGATCCCAAAAAAATATCTCTTTTTTTACCCTCCATTTATGATGTGTGAAAAAGAAAAACTAACCCCTTAAAATATTGAACAGAATTTGAAGATATTAAAACAACAACATAGTGCTTAAACCTCGTAAATAACTAATGCAACTAAAATATAGACTTATATTTTTTTCTAACAATTGTAATTTGTTAACTTCTAAACTAGTCACTACAATTTTTTTCTTCTGGATAATCCAAGAAACCCCATAATATGTCATCAAACAAGAAACAAAAAATGATAATTCATTCTTCAAAAAAAGAAAAAGAGATGATAATAAGAAATTTCCTCCCTTGCTTAATCCTCCTAAATTGTAATGGGTACCCATTAGTTAGGGATCACTTAAGGGCACTTTGGATTTTGACCAGGCCCTCGGTAATATAACTCAGGATCTTCAATATAATCTGACACAAACCAAACATCATAGCAGTTATATTCATCCGAGAAATAAGCAACATATTCAGGGATCTTCAAGGGCGCCATGAATTCTCATTCTTGTTATTATAGACGACTCATCAAAAACTGAAGCAAATTGTCCATTGCCCATTTGTGTTGCAGTGTGAGGAGTGTGCCCAACAGTGGAACTGAAACTTCACCCCCCACTCCACACATTCCGCATTGTAACGTATTGTTTCTCAGGTGGCCAATAACCTATGTTTGTCTTCTCACCATATTGCACCCACCAATTATTGGTATAGGGATCCTAATGTAAAAGAAAATGACAAGAAAAAAAAAATAGAAAAGAGTTTAATTTCTATACGTTGTGATTCATAACCTGATTATTATGAAATCATAAAATTATATGATTTGTCCAAAAAAGACATGATAATAACTTTTTTAAGCCTCTAAAAAAAACTTTTTTAAGTATAACGGAATTGCTAGTTGCTCGTTAAATATTTTCGGACCATTTACCATTTAGCGGTTTATATGAATAATTAATATTTCTTTCATGGACTATTTGCATTTTTTATATATATCACATCAAATGTAGTTTTTACCCAAGACTTTGCTACTTTCGGTCTTTTAACCAAAACACATAAATTCGTAATATTAGTACATGCTTTACCGTCTCATTGGTTAATGATGCATGTAATTACAATGATATTGGGTTATGTATTTCTTTTATGTGATCATCATTATCAATGACAATTTTAGTTATTACATTATAAGATTTTGAAAGAAAATTCCTTGAATACTAAAATTACCTATTAAATTTGAATTCTTGTATCCAAAATTCGAAAAGTTAATTCTTTTTTAAATAATCAATTAATAAAAAATAATCATAAGTATGACTTAAAATATTTATTATAAAAGTCAATAAATACCATACATGCATGTTGGTACATTCTAATTTTTAAAAAAAATTGGAAATCCAAATGAATTATGCTCCATCTATCTATCTTATGTAAGTTCACTTCAGCTTATTTAAGAAAACTAATCTCTTAATTTTATCAGTTTTTTGAGAGAGTTTTTTTTAAAAACATTCTGTTATTTCCCCTAAAATAATTGTTACCAAACATGCCGCTCACCTTATAGATGTAAATAATTATTATGTATTTTGAAGCCCACCAGGAATTGATATGGGATAAATTGCTGCACCCAGGGCAATTGCTAATCTGAACAAATCCAGGACAAGTCAGATCAAAGCAACCCGTTTTGTTTGAAGCATCAGCCTGCAAAAATTGGTGTCCCAAAATTACAATGCCCCAAAAAATTAGAACAAATTAATAAAAATTGACAATAAATCTAAATATCATGTAGCATATACATATTAATTAGACTAAGAATTAGTAATTCACAAATTTTGGTTCCCTCTTCTTTATGTCCCCAAACAAAGAATTAGTATATAAAGGATTAGTATATAATTAAATTAAATTTTAAGGTTGATGCAATTGCAAACTTACTGTCCAGTATACAAATAACCGAGTTTGCCTATCTCCATACACACTGGGATTGACCTGGAACAAGTTTAACGCACAAAGAGATAATGAATTTTTCAAAGCTGAAAAAGGTTTAAACAATAAACACTAAAATATGTGCAACGACATATGACTTCGAGTTGAAGCATGAGGGAGCTATAGAACATGCAGAAAATGATACTTTAAGTTGGAGTGCATTTTCCATGCATTCATAAAATGTTACAATAACTTTGTGTTTAAGCACAAGTTATATTCTGATGCATAAAAAAAGAAGTAGAAGTTACTTTTCTTACCGCCCAACCAGCTTCAACACACTCAAAGTCTTTGTATGGCCCTGTTAAGAGAGATACTTGGGAAGTGCTGTACTCATCATCCTTGTCAACAGAAGGGTTGCACACTTTGATGTCTCCTTTGGCTCTCAAGTAGCGGAACCCAACTCAATAACCCAACCTCACTCTCTATTATTAGGAACAACATGATATTTTACTTAATGATAAAATATGTGTTAAAGGTAATCTAAAAGTTTATTTATTGTTATAAAAGTGGTTTATGAAATAGTCTTTTCAATAAGAATAAATAAGGGCGTTCACATAACGGGTTGGGCAGGATTTATATGAATTTTTATAATTTATTTTGATAGAGTCAATTTTATAAACTCGAATCCAATTTGATTAAGACCGACAAATATAAGGTAAAATAAAATCAACTTAACTTGTTGCCATAATATATTAATCTTTACATTATATATAAATATATAATTAAGATATATTTTATAATATATATTTAAAAACAAATATACTTATAATTATAATTATAATATAATATTAGACAAAACATTATTTATTGAGTTAAGAAATTATATTATTAATATATAACTATTTAAAAGGATATATATGGGATCGAATCGAGACCACCCAAAGTATAATCTAAATCCGTCCTTAAAATGTATTGGGTTTGATTTCTTAGACTTGAATCCGTTCAAAAATTCTTTATATGGGCTGAGTCAATAAAACGGATGGTGTCATGATCATTCAAAATAAAATAATTTTATCACTATAATCTCTTTAATTTATTTGAATAAGTCTCACAATTAAACTTATAAACAAATACTCATGTAATAAGAGTTTGTTAAATAACTAGTTAATTAAGCTGCTTATTCAAAAGTGTCACTAGAAGAAAATCGTCAAAAGAAATAGCTGTGAAAGTAAATTTATATAGTTTTTAGACCAATGGTAAAAGGGGAAGAGAGACAAAAGAACATAATGTTAAAAAAGATTTTAGGATAAATACTAATGTCTCAATATTTGATTTTTAAATGAGTCAAATGATACCATCAAAAGGAGTTGTTAAAAAAGATTTTAGGATAAATACTAATGTCTCAATATTTGATTTTTAAATGAGTCAAATGATACCATGTAATAATTCATGTAACCTACTCCATCAGGAGATATAAGACTTCTGTTGTTGCATTGAATAGCACTATAACACAAACGAACTTACAGAGTGGTTTTTAAGTTGTGCAAAGGAGATGAGATTCTTATTCCGTTGACCAACATGTTGGTGAGAGAAGCTTGGCTTCTTCCTTCCATAGTCTTCAATTGAATTAGCCTTTAGCATGTCTCTTCCTCTAATTCTTCGAACAAGTATTGTTCCCTCTGGACATCTTCCACTTTTCTGCCACACTTAGGAAGTCACCGTCACAGATGACCCTTCAGTCCTTTGCTTCATCATTTTGCCACTCTTTGCATTATTTCTAGTTCTGGTCCCTACTGTTTTGTCCTTCTTAGCTGAATTGTAAGTGGGAGCCATCTGATTATGTATATGCAAGCTGTAATTAGTCTAGCAAGTTAGCCCTATAAATAACAAAAGATATGGTATAAACAAAGAATCAAATGTGACTCACCTGGATCTTGTGACCTTTCAATGCAGGATGATCAAAAGCTGGTTGCTTATTAATGTCAATGCAATCAATGACATCCCCATCTTCACTCTACAAGCATGAAGAAAAAAATTAGTAATAACATAAAATTAGTTAAGCTTCTATAGAAACGAAACGACCAATTAGAAAACATTCTCACTCAATACTATTTGATATTCTCTAGTATATCTAATTTCAAATTGTTTTTTCACTGATATGCCTGGTGAGATACAGGACCTATTAGGTGTTTCCCAACATATAATGGAGTTAAAAACAACCCAATAAAGCTATGATTTAGATAATTTTATTTACCTGGATAGTTTTTAAGGAGTGTCTTCTAAGATGATTTAATTTTCTCTCAACTTCCAAAATCTTGTGTCTTGACAAAGAGCTACCATGGTCCACAAAACCGTAAACTGAAACTACCATGAGAATGAAGATTGTGGATCCCATGGCTGGAAAGTGCAACAACTTTCCCATTCAAAATTTAATAACAATAATCTATTTTGATTCCTTTGACACAAAACAAGTGGGTCACAGAACTGAAATGGAAGACAAAAGATACACTTAGATATTGGAAACATGCCCTTTAAATATGAGTGGGTCGCATTCAAATTGGTCAGTCATGAATTATAGACATTGCTTAACTATAAGTTAGCTAGATATCGATATCTGCATGAGTTACCGTCTATATGTCATTCAAAACTTCAGTTTACATCATGACTTAATCATTGACATGCAATTGCAAATGCATGCTTCATTTATCAGCCACCTCCCATCCAACCAAAAATTGAAAAAGACAATCTTATTAATTTAATAAACCAAAGAAAAGAAAAGAAAAAGGTTAATGATTTCTTTTAAACCGAAAATTATTTTTCATATTTTATCTTTTAAGTAATTAAAAAAAAACTGATCTTAAATAGAATTGATTTACATGTATAATTCAAAAGTTACTTTTTTTAATTTTTATGTTAGACCTACTAGGACTCGGGGGAGACCATACCACTAAAGTGGTGCCTTAAGTGATCCCCATGGGGTAGAAACCGGAAAGGAATGTTTTAAAAACTTGCAAGCAAATTTGTTAACCAAGTGAATAGAATTAAGGGGCTTCAAAAATTAATTTAAAAGAACTAGTTTTATTTGAATGATTAAGTATGACTTTTGATATATAATATGAGTGGGTTTTATAAAAATCTACAAGTTAACACCTAGAATGAATTTCATAAGCAAGCAAGTCTAACTTTTGTTAAAAAAGAGAGAATAATTATGAACCTAAGAATTGAGCTATGCAATAAGAATTTAATACGTATGAACGGTTAAATTTTCATGCACATATTCTCGATGAAGAGCTAAAAGTTAGTAGCTGCAGAAATATTAAGAAAAAATTGAAACGCCATAGCAACAACTGAATTTCCTCAATTGTTGTCGTCACAAAATGATAAATACGCATAAAGATATCACGTGAACACAAAAAAATCAGCTGTCTTTTAGCAGCAGTGCAATTCCATAGCTACTATATATTGAATAGCATATTTAAAATCGATGAGAACTACATCCATACGAGTCAATTAAAAAAAAAAGTGGATCTATAACAGATTTGCGGGATTCAGAACTGACTATAAATATCTCCCTAGTAATAGGGCTTTGCCCAACTCTTACACACACCACACAAATGATGTAGATGAACTAGTTGAGAAGGAGTTGGATTGGCTTGAGGGTTCTAAATATTCTTCTTTTAAGAAAAAAAATGCAAAGATTAACAAAAGTTAAATAACAATTTACGTTATGGGAGACTTAAGAAATAAAAGGTAAAGAGAAAGCCATGATGAAAATTCTAGCTTAATTTAACAAGCACAATTGCTAGTGTTTTGTAGCAATCACTGGCAGAGTTTCTCAACTGCAGTGACAATCTGAGCAGGTTGAACTACTGTCCATTCCTCCAATGTTCCAGCATAAGGAGTTGGTACATCCTGAGAGGATAAACATACTATAGGGGCATCCAAATAGTCATGGAAATTTTCGGTAATTGCAGCTGTCAAACTAGCACCAATTCCACCTGTCCGCATGCACTCTTCCACAATTAGCACACGGTGTGTCTTCTTCACTGAATTCCCGATTGTGTGAAGATCGAACGGTTTCAAAGACCTGATATCGATCACTTCGGGGTCATACCCCTTGTTCACCAGTGTCTTAGCAGCTTGCATGACATGATACCTCATCCTGGAATAGGTTAATATTGTGACATGCTCCCCAGGCCTAACCATCTCAGCTTCTTCGAGTGACAATACATACTCTTCATCTGGAATTCTCTCCTTGAGGTTATAAAGCAAAACATGCTCAAAAAGAATCACGGGATTCTCACTTCGGATTGCAGCTTTCATCAAGCCCTTGGCATTGTAAGGGGTTGAGCAAGCCACCATCTGGATTCCAGGGATTGATTGAAAATATGACTCCAATCGCTGTGAGTGCTCTGCTCCAAGTTGCCGCCCAACTCCACCAGGTCCACGAATGACAATTGGTATTTTGAACTGGCCTCCAGATGTGTAATGCAGCATGCCACAATTATTAGAGATCTGGTTAAATGCCAGAAGTAGAAATCCCATGTTCATGCCCTCAACAACTGGCCTCAGACCAGTCATGGCAGCTCCAATGCCCATCCCTGTAAAGGCATTCTCAGCAATAGGGGTATCCAAAACTCTAAGGTCCCCAAACTTTGGGGCAAGGCCTTTAGTCACCTTATAAGATCCTCCATAATGACCTACATCTTCACCCATGACACATACACAAGGATCCCTCTCCATTTCTTCCTCCAAACCTTCACGTAGGGCCTCAAAAAGGAGAAGTTCATGCCTAAAAATAAAATGCATGCATGGTTAATTCCATCATTATTGGTCATAACTCATAATAGGAAACAAAAAAAAATGCTTTTAGCAATTTCATGTATTGACTATTCTGAATTAGAAATTACTAGAATATCCCAAAAGTTTTCAACCATCATCACCTTAACTCTTTTTTGTTACTGCACTCTTTCAGACCTAAAGAAGTTGTCATCCCTAAATTTTGATAGTAATCTGATCCTTGGTCTACACTCTACAAGAAGATTGTCTACTGTTTTCTACACAAAAGTTTTGAAGTACCACATCAAGGGGCCACCAATTCAGACTCTTCATCTATCTATCTAAAGTACGCATCAATCATTTTTTACATTCTTGTCTGTTTTGTTTTGGCCATTGAATAAGGGAGTCCAGATTATTTTTTCATTCATCTCATTTCATCTTATGTTTGTTTGCCAGTTCCTAGTTTCAGTCAGTCAAGACCTATCACTTAACTGGGAGGTTGTGCCTTATACTTTGATTACCTTTTGTGGACATTTGGTATAGTGAAAGAAAAAAAGCAAGAATCTTGAAAACAACAATAAACATTGTAACGATATCTTTACTATCTTAGCGAGAATGTGAAGTATTGTGGGTATCATGGGATAATGAGTTGTTGCATTACAATGAATTGTGAAGTGACATGAACTCAACTATTTCAAAAGCTTAAAATATCGGGTAAAAACACATGAACAATTTTATTCTAAGTTGTTAGTTCGCGCAGGAATGCTTGAGGCTGGCCAACCTTGCACTGAAATTTACACTTTATTTAGAAGAAAGAATCAAACTCATCACTTGCAAAGAATCTTTGATATCATGCAACTGACCAAGTACCCCAATAGCTTAAGTTACAATATCTAGGATACATCTCATAACATCATTATAATAGGAATATCTTAAAGTATCTAGGATGAGTGGTTTTCATATTTGTTTCCTATTTGACATGGATTATGAGATATCCTCTAGAGTCTAGATATTTTAACATATAGGAATAGGATGTCTTTAGTCTGTGTGAATCTGGCATAGAGGGAAAGGTTTGTTTAGTCAATTCTATGGAGCATATTTATTCTTTTGCTTCAGGGGATGGAATATGTCCCCTTATTCATCAGGAAATTAAAAACCTAAAGTGAAAGGAATAAAATTATCCATTATCAAGAAGCATTTATAAAAAAAAACAAAAAACCCAGAAGATAGTAACAACAATTGTCGACCTACTTTCATCTCATTTATGAAAGGATGAAAATGTGTTAATGATAGGATGAAGCAGTAGCCAGTTTGCCACATTCTTCCCAATGCTTCCATTTTCATCTATACCTAAAGCGATGCTTAATTCGAATGAATAAGGAAAAGCTTCATCTCATTAAAAAAAATATGCTTAAATGTCCATAACACGGAAATACGACAGCAAGTAATTGTAGAAAGACTGAAAGAGACATACCCAGATCCAGATTTTGAGGTAGAAGCCGCAGAACTGGCTCCTCCCTTTGTCTATAAACAAAGAACCAATAAACACAATTTACAAACTTGAATTGATCCCAAACCAAACAGGGAAAAAAAGGGAATGGAATTTGATAACTCACTGCAACTGCATTAGTAACCAACAATTCATGCTTACGACCTTCAGTCTTCAGAACCCTTGCTGCATCAGATCTAACCATAAATATGCCATCTTTCCTCTCTGAACCAATCAAAGAAACATTTAAAAGTCAAAACAAAAATCTCAATTAGCAGTTTGAAGAAGAAAAGAAAAAGGGATTTTTTTTAAGAAGCGAACCTGAACGAGAAGAAAGCAGGAACTTGTTGGAGTGGGAAGAAGAGAATGATGGGGTCACAACTCCCAATCCCTGGAAATGGGTCGTCGCCATAGGCATTGGATCACCCAAGAAAGATGAATAAATGAAAAATGAAAAATGAAGAAGAAAAAGATTGAGAATTTATTTATAGGAGGGAAATATGCCAATGGGCGGAGCAATTAAGGAACACCATAGTTTGTGTTGTGTTGTGGAGAAATTAAGGATCGTTAGTTGTTGAGTTTTATTTATGGGCGGAGAAATTTAAGAGATTTTGGAGAGTGTCTGTGGATTTAAATAAATCTCCAACGTAGATTAAAATTAATGGCTGAGATCTCTTCAATAAAACCACCCTGGGAAAATTACTTCCGGCGACTCCCGCAGCATCTCCGACTTCAGTCCTTACCCTAATGTCGACGCTGTGTTCACCGGACAGTGACACAGGCTTGTGGTAAACCTGTCTAGGTAGGGATTATGGGATTTTCTTCCATTTTTCTTTTACACCCAACACTGATAAAAATAAAAAATATCCTTAGGACAATTGATAAGATTCATACCGAGTGTCAATTTGTAAAATAATTAATACAAAGTTTATATAATAAAATTATTATTAAAATGATTGGAATCCATAATCTTTCTTTTTTTAAAAAATTACTTTTTATTTAATTAATTAATCAATGTGTGTTAGTGATTTTCACTCATTTTTATAAGAGTGAGAATGTATTTATCTTTTTAATAATTCATAATATTTATTGTAAAATAATTAAAGATATTCTGATAAAAAAAATAATTAATATATAAAACAACTTGAAAAAAAGAATCTTATATTTAGGTTAGGGACGGAGGTAGTATTTCCTTTTAAGAAATATATGTATAAATAACAATAAACATAATTTATAGAATAATACTTGAAAGAAGATTGTCAATAATAATTTCTCTGTACCACCCTTTTCCAACTAAAAGAAAAATAAAAAAGCTCTGCTCTTTGCTGATGCTTTCAAGCAAGCAGGCGAAACAAATGTTATGAAGAGTTTGCAGGCTGGTGCCTTTAACAAATCTTTAGTATAACTGTAAATCAAAGAAATTCCCTAGACTTTGGATATTGCAGTCCTTAAGATTTAACTTCAGAAACCAAAATTTTCCCCTTTCTATAAAGAGAAAAATATAGCTTTAGATTGTTCTCTGTTAGTATTCAAAGATGGTATTGTCTTCTGTAACTTGTATCATTGGGCCTTTGAATCATAGTGAAGTAACTAATGGAGCTATTTTTTATTTTGTTATGATAGAAAAATCCTCTTGGAAAGGTTCTTTATGTGGTGAATCTTGAAAAGAAACTTTTGTTCTAAATTCTGAACAGTGCTCATCATGAATAAAGTGACATTAAAAAATATATATTTTCTAAATCTCGAATCATATTGTTAATCTACATGTTCCCTTGATTCTTTCTTATATGGGCTATTTAGATGATAGAGTTTTATCTTTAAAAGTATTAAATCCAACAGGTTTTACTCACCATGTGTGTGGCAAGTAGCAGCACATGTCTGCTCTCACCCTAAATTTTACATCTGAATGTTTTGATTGGCAGCTTCTGGAACTTCGATGCCTTGTTCCAGCCCCAACAACACCTAGCTCGTGATTCACATGATACATTCTTTTAGGAAGGTTAGTAAAACCTTTATTGTTTTCTTTCTAATCTTATATTCTATGTTTCTATTCTGAGAACATGTGACACATTATCTCTCCTTCAACAACAAAGATATTGCCCGAAGATAATGTTCAGAGAGTTAAGCAAATTCATGAATCTACAGGTTAAGGGTCTAGAGGGTATTATCTTAAGCGAACTCAACATTGTTTAACATAGGCTATTTACTATTGATAGATGGATAATTTCCAAAAATGTTTTCTGAAAAAACCTTACAATTTCTTCCTTGGTAGATATGCATATAACTGGAAGAGAAAGCAAATAAAAACCTCCTAGGAACCCAAACAATTGGTGTTTCCTCCTGGATGCTTTACCAACTGTGATAGGAGTAACGAACCTCAAGCACAACATGGACCAAGGCACAGGTCCGTAAGGAAGGTCACTACCCCAAGCTACTTGAAGGATTACGTCTAGCAGATGAAAAGTTGAGCTGGCATTAGTGTTGTAGTGTTGTAGTGCGGTAGTGTTAACCTTGTCTGCCATTTATCATTGATTTCATTTTCTGTTAAGATCTTTGTTGACACAAGAATACAAATTCTGTTACAGGAATCACTATTATATATAGACCACTCATGTAATAAGGCAAATATGAAAAATTACCTTATCCAAATTAGTGCTCTGGAGGTACTAGCCCTCGAAGTCCAGACCCTTTCTCTATCTCCCTTCCTCTGCCTTCCTAACAAAATTGGTGCTCTCGTTGAGTCATGGCTGAATCCACTCAATCCAAAACCAGTTCTGATAGATTGGAAGATGCTATTTCCAAATTAGCCTCCCATCAAATCACCCTTGGCGAATCCCTTGACGTTATGACCCTCAAATTAGATGAACTCATTTAGAAATTACCCACTTCAGATTCACCTTATCACTCTCCATCATCTTCTTCCACCATGCCACCCCCTGCTTCACCTTCTTCGTTTCATCGCATCAAACTGGAGGTCCCTCGTTTCGATGGTACTAACCCTCTTGGTTGGATCTTCAAGATCAACCAATTCTTCGAATACCACCCAACACCAGAGACCGAGCGCCTAACCATTGCTTCCTTCTATATGGAAGGACGAGCCCTTGCTTGGTTTCAGTGAATGACCAGCAACGGTCAACTCACTTCTTGACCCACCTTTCTCCAGGCACTACAACATCGCTTTGCTCCTTCACAGTATGAAGATCCCACAAGTACTCTGTTTAAATTAACCTAGCGCAGTACTGTTAATACTTACCTCTTGGAGTTTGAAGACCTCGCCAATCGGATCATTGGCCTTCCACCGCCGTTCCTTTTAAGCTGCTTTATCTCCGGCTTGGCTCCCGAGATTTGTCACAAGGTCCAGACCTTGCATCCTTTGACTTTGGTTCAGGCCACAAGATTAGCACGTCTTTAAGAGGAAAAATTCTCGAGAGCCGTTGAACGTGGCAAGGACTTTCCACCCTAGTTTCTTCTACCACTTTGCCACCATCATCGTTGCCAGTCGTGCCCTTATCCCCTTCACTTTCGTTGCCTCCTCCAATGAAATCTTATCCACCTCTCCAGCTCAAGCGCTTGTCGCCGGAAGAGTTGGCATTGCGACAAGAAGGCGACCTTTGTTTTAACTGCGATGAAAAGTTTCATCGCGGCCACCGTTGCGCCTCTAAGGTCTTCTTGTTGATTGTAGATGAAGACAAGGGTTTCTCTTTAGATAACCCTGACTTGGGCTTGTCACCCGACCCACCTGACCCACCCACAGTACCTTTGGCCCAAATTAGCTTACACACTCTGGAGGGTCACCTTGCTCCTAAAACATTGTGATTGTTGGGCCTGATTACAAAACATTAGGTAATGATCCTGATTGATGGGGGCAGTACCCACAACTTTGTCTAAGAACACCTGGTACAAAGTTTAGGCCTCCCTACCGCACCACACCCCCATTAACTTCATTGAAATTTGGTGTGCGAAGCTATTTAGATTCAAGTTCAATGGGTAACCTTCATTGCTGACCTACATGTTCTCCCTTTGTCTGGTGCAAATTTGGTCCTAAGAGTATAATGGCTTAAATCCCTTGGCCCAATTCTTACTAACTACAATACCTTAACAATGAAATTTTTTCATAATGGGCACCTCATTGAACTCTAAAGGGACCTAGATGCTACCCTTCATCCTCTTACACCACCTCAATCGCTACCCTCATTCGTACAGAGGGTGTTAGTGACTTCTACCATATTAGTTTAATTTCCATTGAGCTCCCTTCATCCCCAATCACTATTGCCCACCTTCCACCAGATATTCAAACCATCTTTTCCTGCTTTGATTCCTTATTCCAACCACCCACCTCTTTACCACCTTCCTAGCTTAGAGCCTATTAATGTATGGCCCTATCTTCTACCACTTTGCCACCATCATCGTTGCCAGTCGTGCCCTTATCCCCTTCACTTTCGTTGCCTCCTCTAATGAAATCTTATCCACCTCTCCAGCTCAAGCGCTTGTCGCTGGAAGAGTTGGCATTGCGACGAGAAGGCGACCTTTGTTTTAACTGCGATGAAAAGTTTCATCGCGACCACCGTTGCGCCTCTAAGGTCTTTTTGTTGATTGTAGATGAAGACAAGGGTTTCTCTTTAGATAACCCTGACTTGGGCTTGTCACCCGACCCACCTGACCCACCCACAGTACCTTTGGCCCAAATTAGCTTACACACTCTGGAGGGTCACCTTGCTCCTGAAACATTGCGATTGTTGGGCCTGATTGCAGAACATTAGGTAATGATCCTGGTTGATGGGGGCAGTACCCATAACTTTGTCTAAGAACACCTGGTAAAAAGTTTGGGCCTCCCTACCGCACCACACCCCCATTAACTTCATTGAAATTTGGTGTGCGAAGCTATTTAGATTCAGGTTCAACGGGTAACCTTCACTGCTGACCTACATGTTCTCCCTTTGTCTGGTGCAAATTTGGTCCTAAGAGTACAATGACTTAAATCCCTCGGCCCAATTCTTACTAACTACAATACCTTAACAATGAAATTTTTTCATAATGGGCACCTCATTGAACTCAAAAGGGACCCAGATGCTACCCTTCATCCTCTTACACCACCTCAATCGCTACCCTCATTCGTACAGAGGGTGTTAGTGATTTCTACCATATCAGTTTAATTTCCATTGAGCTCCCTTCATCCCCAATCACTATTGCCCACCTTCCACCAGATATTCAAACCATCTTTTCCTGCTTTGATTCCTTATTCCAACCACCCACCTCTTTACCACCTTCCTAACTCAGAGCCTATTAATGTATGACCCTATCGCTACCCTCATTTTCAAAAACAAGAAATTGAAAACCAAGTTGCTTTTATGTTACAGAAGGGCCTCATTTGCCCTAGCACCAGCCCATTTCCCCCTTCTATTTTGTTAGTTAGAAAGCACGATGGTACTTGGAGATTTTGTGTTGATTATCACGTGTTGAACGCAATTGCAATTAAAGATCGTTTTCCAATCCCAACTACTGATGAGCTTCTCGACGAGCTTGCTGGCACGACTTGCTTTTCGAAATTGGACCTTCTACAGGACTATCATCAAATTTTGATGCATGAGGCTGATGTTTGTAAAACAGCTTTCCGCACACATCATGGGCACTATGAATTCAGAGTGATGCCTTTTGGCTTATGCAATGCCCCATCTTCGTTCCAGGCAACGATGAATAGTGCTTTCAAGTCGTACCTTCGTAAATTCATTATCGTCTTTTTTTACGATATTCTAGCTAGTTTACAGTAAGACCTTTTGCGACCACCTTAACCATTTGACGAAGGCATTCCAGGTTCTTCTCGACGGACAATTCTTTTTAAAATTATCCAAATTCTCATTTGCACAATTCCAAGTTAAGTACCTTGGCCATGTCGTTTTGACAAAAGAGGTTGAACCAGTACCTGCTAAAGTCCACGCTATTCAGTAATGGCCCACCCTGTCATCATCCAAGGCCCTTCATACTTTTTTTGGGTCTTGTTGGGTTCTACCGAAGATTTATTAGTGGGTATGAGTCAATCACAGCGCCGCTAACCAATCTCCTAGCCAGAGATTCATTCACTTGGTCCACAGAAGCTCAAACAACTTTTAATGATTTAAAGGCGGCTATCACTACTGCTCCAGTTCTCATGTTGCTAGATTTTATGCTGCCTTTCACCGTGGAAACCGATGCTTTCGGTGTAGGTATGAGTGTCGTGTTGTCACAGAAAGGGCATCCCATAGCATTTTTCAGTAAGCCCTTTAGCCCCAAAGTCCTGCGCGCCTCCACATATGTTTGGGAGCTCTTTGCTATCATTGTAGCGGTGAAGAAATGGCGCCAGTATTTATTGGGCAATCCCTTCATAATTCTCACCGACCACCATAGCCTAAAGGAGTTGATGATGCAGGTGGTACAAACGCCGGAGCAACAAACCTATTTAGCCCAACTCCTCGGGTATGATTATACCACCCAATTTCGTTCAGGAAAGGCTAATGTGGTTGCAAACGCTTTGTTGCGCATTCCAGAGTTACCTCCAAACACCATGTTATCTCTTTCGGTGCCCTGCTTAACATTTCTTGAAGAACTTAAGCAACATCTTGCCAGCAACCCTGCTTTCAATGAATTACGACAGACTATCTCTGCTACGCCCATAGAACACCAAGATTATTCACTTGCGAATAATTTGATTATGCACCATGGTGGCATTTGGTTACCTTCAGCCTCACCTTTCACTCAGACACTGCTTAAGGAGTATCATTCTTCACCCATTGGGGGGCATTTCGGCATCTCAAAAACGTTAGCACGTACTTCACGTGGCCTGGAATCCGAAATGATGTTGAGAAATTTTTTGCCTCTTGTGTTGATTGTTAGCATGCCAAATATGAGACTAAGAAGGTGGTTGGCTTGCTCTGTCCTCTCCCAGTACCATTTCGGCTATGGGAGGATCTCTCCCTCGATTTCATAATTGGGTTGCCTGCCTTCCACGGACACACAACTATACTTATGGTGGTAGACCGATTCTCGAAGTGGTGAGGGATGATAGCAGTAACGAACCTCAAGCACAGCATGGACCAAGGCACAGGCCCGTAAGGAAGGTCACTACCCCAAGCTACTTGAAGGATTACGTCTAATGGATGAAAAGTTGAGCTGGCATTAGTGTTGTAGTGCGATGGTGTTAGCTTTGTCTGCCATTTACCATTGATTCCATTTTCTTTTAAGATCCTTGTTGACACAAGAATACAAATTCTGTTATAGGAATCACTACTATATATAGACCACTCATGTAATAAGGCATATATGAAAAATTACCTTATCCAAATTAGTGCTCTGGAGGTATTGGCCCTCGAAGTCCAGACCCTTTCTCTATCTCCCTTCCTCTGCCTTCCTAACAAACTGGCACAAGTATCTGTGTCATAATTTGTTGGTATCATGTTCTTGATGGTGCATATGATTACGTGGTGTTTAGTGCCATTCAATTCTATACAATGTATATTTATTTGTTTCAGCTGGACCAAGTTATGACACAGATAATATGTGATTGTGCTTTCCAAGTTCTAGCTATGAATTATAGCTTACATATCATTCTTTATTTTCCCCTGCACTTGGATGTCTATGCAGAAACCATTTGCCCTGAAAAAATATTTCTCTATAGGTCGTGTATTCAGAAATGAAGCAGTTGGTTGGACACATCTTGTTGAGTTCCACCAGATTGAAGGTATGTGAGAGCTAACAAGTTACTGGGCATGTGGCTTTAATTCTTTTCAAATTGTTCATCTTGGAAATGAAATCGGTTCACCTTTGAGGATTACTGCAATAGACTAATGACGGTTATTCAGTTTCTCTTTTGGTTTGGCCCATCGGATGTTTAATCTTCGAATTAAAATTTATCTATAAATTTACTGGATTTTTGTGATCCTCACATTGCTACATTTCAATTCAGGTCTTGTATGCGATCGAGGACTCACTCTCTGTGATTTAATAGGAGTGCTACACGATTTCTACTCACACTTAGGTAATGTTCTCTTATACTGAAAAAGATTTAAATGTTCAATGTAAGTTGGACTGTTGGAGATCTCAAGGAATATGATCCACTACCAAGTTTATTAAGGACAGGCTTTAGTAGTGTGATTGATTTTAGCTGATACAAGTGATTGTTAGTATAGAACAATAAAAGAAGAGAAAGGAATAAAGAAAAGAGAGAAAAGACACAAAATTTTAACGTGGTTTAGCACACAATATATGTGCCTGTGTCTACAGTTACACTAGGAGAATTTTTATTCCTTTCTCTTTTTTTATTGCTTTATACTAACAGTGATTTCATTATTGAGTTTTGGTCATGATTTTAGCTGATACAAGTGATTTCATTATTGAGTTCAGGCATGACCAACCTGAAGTTCAAACCAGCTTACAATCCATACACTGAACCAAACAAGGAGATTTTTAGGTGAGTCTTTCTGTAACGATTATTGGACATGTCGGATCTTGATGTTGCACATCATGAGATTACATATTAATCAAGTACTCTAATAGTTACCATGAAGGTTTTAAAAAGTGGGTAGAGGTAGGAAACTCTGGCATGTTGCAGCCAATAGGACTTCCTGAAAATGTCTATAGCGTGGGGCCTTTCCCTTGAAAGGTGAGAAAAAATAAATTAATTTTAAAATTTAAATTCCTGTTATAATTTTGCTGTACAAATCTAGTGAAACTATAAGGGCATTGTGATGCAACATATTGATGATGGCTTCACTGGAAATTGATTTTGACTTGTTATTTTTACCTGGAAACAGGCCAACGATGATACTGTACGGGATAGATAAAATCAGAGATCTCTTTGGACACAAGGTACTTTTAGGGGATAACTATGAAGACCACCATCTGGTTATTTTGGTCCTTCAAAATTAGGGATTCTTTAAAAAAAGAAAAACTCTATGTACTAAAAATAAAAGTTTTTTAAACATAAGTAGTGATATTGTCCTAGTGTTTTTTGTTTTTTTTTTTTTTTTTTGTCTTTTGCAGGTAGATCTTGGGTTTATAAAGAAAAATCCAATATTTCGTTTTGGAATTGACTAAAATGATTCACACTTGTCTCTTGTAGTTATAAACTATAATTTATTTTGTATCTAAAATCAAACACTACCTGGAGATTATTAGTTCAATTTTCTATATGAAAAATTTTGATACGGGAGAAAAAGTGATTTGTGTTTTGGATTTCACTGGCACGGGTTGTGGATCAATGGCTCAACAGGGTACTTACTAATAACTTCTGCATATTAGACACTCATTTAAAATAATATAAATAACTGACAACATTGTTATTTATGGATTAAAATTAAGGACAAAGACGATTTTACAAACTATCTCAAGGTCAGCATAAATTTATGTCCAGTGAATGATATTTTACACTACGATGGATCATGGTTTTTCGTATAAACATGATGAAAATTGTGTCCTCGAATAGCTTGCTACAAAGCAGCTGGTTACAGAAATGCATACCAGTTCACAGTGATCACACTAGTTCAGACAAATTAAATTATTCAGTTGCACAGCAATTCACTGCTCTCTTGCTCCTGTTGGGAAATAAAATTCTCAAAATTAGGTGAAAATGTAAGATAAAATGAAGAACAAGGCAAACATGTAAACACAAATTATCATAATAAGTTATGCTCCCTCAGTTACAATAAATTGTTAAGCATAACAGAATTGTCATGTCAGTAATCCATTTGGCATATATAAGAAGGACTAAAACAAAAATTATATGGTTTATAGACACTAAAATCTTAAAATTGATGTAAACAAAAAATTCATAGTATATTATAAGGGATTAAAACAAATGAGTGACATGATGACTCCATTAACGATTTATTGTAACCGCAAGGACAAAACAATAAAATAAAATATTAGAAAGACCAAAAGTAAATAAAAAAAGGAAAAAAAGGCATAAAATGGATATATATATATATATATATATATATATATATATATATATATATAATACGAATTAAAAACATATTTACATAAAAATAAATAAATTTAAAAGACAAAAAAATACTTAAAATAATGATGCTAATTTAAAAGGCTAAAAAACTATTTATCCCACAAAATCCACGTAATGAAATACTAATTTATTCGATCAAATGATAATAGTGTTTAAATATGTTTTTGTTACCGGTAGATTTGTACTTTTTAATTTTATTTTTTATAAAATATTTTATTTATTTTTAGTATTTATAAGTTTGAGTTTTTTTTTAATTCTTATTCTGCAAACACACAGGAACTATATAAATGAAATAATTAGAATTTTAAAAAAAATAAAACTAAAATATACAAACTTACCAAAACTAAAAAATGAATAAATAAACTTTCAAAACCAAAATTAAAAAAATGTTAACTTATCGATCCATAAACATATTTAAACCTAATAATAATCTAAAGATATAAACTTGGGCTGTTGAGCTTTTCCTGTGTCTTTCTCTCTCTCTCTCTCTCTCTCTATATATATATATATATGTATGTATTTTCTTTACACCGTCTGGAATCATCCATTGATTTCAATCCAAAGCACCAAATCCCCAAAGCAAAAGTGCTACTGTCTTAGAAAGAGAGAGAGAGAGACTGCGTTTGACGCCAAGAGAGAGAAAAAATGGTGAACTTCATGTTGATGATTAGTGCAGACCTTGAGAACCTCACCAATCTCCAACCCCAAGGTGGCTGCGACGACCCTAACTTCTCTTACCTCTTCAAGGTCCTATTCTTTTTTTCTCCTTCCAAATCAAATATTCAATTTCAACATCTCTTTGATTATTCCTTTTAATTTCTTCAATTTTCTTTTCCCTGTTGTGATAGTTGAAATGCGGAAGATGCGGAGAACTGAGCCAGAAGGAAACCTGCGTCGTCCTAAACGACACCGTTCCTCTCCCCGTTGGGAAGGGCACCACTCATCTCATTCAAAAGGTGACCTAAAATGCCCTTTGCGTTTCATCAAACTCTTTTTTTTTTTTTTTAATTTCTCAATTCAATCAATGCGTCGATTCATTATAGTCTCTGAAAGATTGTGGTTACCGCATAAGTCCCTTTAAATTTGTATTTCTTAGTTCAACTTACTATCTGAATTAATAGCGTTTGGAACTTACTATCTGAATTAACTTCTCTTCAATTTTAGAGGTATATAATTTTTCAGTGTTTCCCTTTTATTCAATGATTTTTTATTTTTTATAGAATTATGTGTATATGTGTGGTAGAAAAGGCAAGTGAAACCATCCACTATACTATTTGCAATCTTGAATGGTATGGTTCTATCAATTTTTTTTTTTCAATTAGATGAAATCAGGTCATGTTTGAATAAACTTCTCTATAAAAACTTATAGGATAAGAAAAAGAGGTAAAATGTATTGAGTTTCTTCATAATCTAAAATCAACTTATGCACCTTACCTTTTGGAGAAGCTAAACTGAAGGGGGGTTGTATTGGATTAGGACTTTAAAAACGATTTTAACATAAAAAAATCTTGGGGATTTTAAAGATTATGTAGGAATGCTATGACTTATTAGATTTTTTTATAAGACCTTTAGGATGATTTGGATTTATATCATAAGAATAGATTTGAAAAGGCTTTATAGATTTATAAGATTTGAAAGGATTTTGTGAACTTTTAAAAACACATTCAAAATTACAAGAGTTACTGAAAAAAAATAATAAGAAATGATGAGGTTTAGATAAAAAAAAAAAGTAAAACTAATATAATTTTTTTAATCTTTTAATAACTATATTGATTCTAGCTTTTTGTCCTCTTATACTAACCTTTCTTGGAATAACATCTTATTCTCACTTTTTAACAATAGATTTAAAATTATACGCTGATTTTTTGATTTTTTTTAATTACTACAATTATTTCATGATTAATCTAGTGACATGTTTAAATGAGATGCAATAATGAGTATGTACTAAAAGGGAGTAGTGAGGGTGGAAAATTGGTAGGAGGAATACTGAGTTATGTAGATGACTAAATTAAGGGTGAAAGTCATGAAAACATTGCATCAAGCAGGTGATGAGCATAATCAATATAAGGAAAGCATGGTTAGTTTTAGTACATAAGATAAACATTAATTTAATTTAGAAAACAGTGGAAAAAGTGCAGAAGGAATAAATATATTTGACATTTTTTTATTCCAAAAGAATAGGAGAAATATATATGGCACACGCATCTTGAAGAATATTAAAGAGAGAAGAGGGTATGTGTGATAAGACAAAAGAAATTTTGGTGGACTTTTTCATCCTGTAAAAATCCTGATTGAATATCACAAGACTTTTTATAAAAAAAAAAAGTCTTTTAAAATCCTTTGAAATCCTAATCCAATATACCCTGAAAAGAACTGTACAAGATGAGTGCATAAGTTCATTTTAGCTTTATGTGAGAAGCTTAATTCATTTTATCTTGTTTTCTCTTCTGCTGTAAATATTTATGGAAAAAATTATCCAAATAGGGCCTAAGTGCATTATAGAAACACAAAGGAAATGAAGTTCATTATTTTCTTGCAATTTTATAACTGAAATTAGATTTTACTGGTCTGACTTGTAACTTTGTAAGCTCACTTACGTGTTACAACTGAGCAGAATTCTATTCGTTTGGCATGACATGCCTTTTGCTTATGTAGTTATTTTTCTGTCTCTGACATGGGAGGAAAGATTCTGGAAATTTTATGTGATTCTTTTTTTTTAGGGAGTGAAATTTTATCTGTTGCAAAATTGAATAAGTAAACAATTTAATTGGATTGGTAGGATGTTACCAAAAAAATGTAGTACTAACTCCCATTTCTTATTTATTATTGAAATTTTATGTGATTCTGCTGCAAAACTTTAAACTATAAGCCCTAAATGTGGTATTTTCATTCATTTGTAATCCTTTGAACTGTTTGCTCCTGCAGCTGGTGATTTCTTAATATCGTTTATTTGGTATGCAGTGCAAATTTTGTGGCAGGGATGGCACTGTGACCATGATCGAAGGCAAAGGTAAACCACTAACCCAGGAAATCAGTGAATCAGGGAAGTACGCTCCATTGATGTTATTTGACTGCAGGGGCTATGAGCCAGTAGATTTTGTATTCGGTGATGGATGGAAAGTTGAGTCGGTGAGTATCCTTTTCATTTTTTATGCTATGCTTCCATTATTTTGGGCGTCATATCTCTGATCTGTTTTGATTGTCCAATGTTGCTGAATATATAAGCTGAGTAGTGAGTATTGCATATAGCTCATATACCCTTTTTTTTCAATTGAAACAAATAATCATGTGCTTAATGGCATCATGTGCTTAATGTCATATCTCTGATCTGTTTTAATTTTCTTTTGATTGTTCAATGTTACTGATATATAAGCTGGGTATGATAAATAGCTCATATACCCACTTTTGTCTATTGAAACAAATAATTGTGTGTTTCCTTTGATTTGGTATGATGCTTACGGTTGATGATTCGGTTTATTTTCTCACTGTTATCAATACTGGAAACCATGTCTAAAAGATTTATCTCTAAACTTGAGACTGGGATGAATTTGATGTGATTAATTTCAATATCTTCTATTCCAATCTTTAAAAATTAAACCAATAATTATATCATTTATATGAAAAGAGGAACAAATTCATAAATAATTTTTATTATCACAATTTGCAAGTCCAAATTATGGTGAGATTTGCAAGATATGCAGCCCTTTTCTGCCCCTCCTGATTAGTCTTGAATCAGATTTCATTCGAAGTTTTTACAGTGTATTAGATTTTCCTTGTGAGGAAACCTGTCCTCTAGCTTTTGGTATTAGCTTTCTTCTTTTCCATGTAATTTCTGTAATACCTTCTACATTTCTTTCTCATCCTTATTGTCTATGGTACTTTTTTACTTAATGGTTGTGATACCTATCCTCTGATTCTACAATTTACTCACCTGACTGTCATTTTTAACATGCGGTAGAAATTTTGGTGTTCCATAAATTTTCTGTTAAGTTGGTCATATTTCTAACTGATGCAACTTGTATTTTTGTAGTTGGAGGGAACTAAGTTTGAGAATGTTGACTTGTCAACTGGAGAATACGCCGAGTATGATGAGAAGGGAGAGTGCCCAGTCATGATATCCAATCTTCGAGCTACTTTTGAAGTGACGAAGTAGAGAGAACTGGTTTACTATCTGAATATTTTCTTGATGTATAAAATTGACTGTTTTCTTCCTAGATGAGCTTTTGAGCTCTGGGTTGCATCATAATTAGGCATGAAATTTGTGGGATCTTCTAACATTACATGTTAACCTTGTTGTATTGAAGCTGATAAAAAAAAAAGGTTTAATTACTTATTTGGTATTTATAGTTTTATCGTTTATACATTTTAGTCCCTATAGTTTTGAAGTGTTTTTTTTAGTTTCTATAGTTTACATTTTATTTTTCTTTTAGTCTTTGTAATTTGAAAGTGATTTTTTTAGTTCTCATAATTTGTATTTTAATTTTTTTTTAGTCTCTATAGTTTGAAAGTCGTCTTTTTAGTCATTATATTTTATATTTTAATTTTCTTTTAATCTTTACCATCAAAATATGAGTAATATTATCAATTATAATTAATTATAAAAATATTAGCAAATAATTTGTAATTAATTTATCGTAAGATAATTTATAAAAAAATAATTAATAATTTATAAATAATTTGTAGTTAATTATTTTTATATATTTTTTTGTTATAAAGACTAAAAGATAATTAAAATATAAATTATAGGGATTAAAAAGATCACTTTTAAACTATAGAGACTAAAAGAAAATTAAAATATAAACTATAAGGACTAAGAAGATCATTTTTAAACTATAAAGATTAAAAGAGAATTAAAATGTAAACTATAGATTATAGGGATCAACAACAACAACGCCTTATCCGACTAGGTGAGGTCGGCTACATGGATCAACTTCCACCATAATGTTCCATGTGATTGATGAAGTTCATTTCATTTCATGTTTTGAAATGTATATTTTTTCATTGTCTTTGTCCATATAAATTAGGATAAATACTAAAATTCGTCCTTAAAGTATATTTTGTTGCCATATTATGATTAGGCATGAAATTTGTGCACTAATTTAAAGACAATAATAACAAGTGCAATGCTCAGACGAGTATCCCAACTAATCTACATATACCATTTTTGTTCTTTGTTGTATCGTTAGACACTTTTTTCTTCATCACAATTTGATGCATTTGCTCTTCTAATTAAATCTTTTCACTGAGCTTGTGCATTGTTGGTTTTATGATATCTACTAATTAGCTTTACTGTGTTAATTCAATAATTTCCAATTTTTTGTATTCCCCCCTTTGTAAAAAATCAAAATGACCGCTTGTGTGGCAACAGTTTTTGCACCTTCTAATACTAGAAATTCAGCAAGGATGTTTACTATTGAAGGAAGAAATCTGACTTGGAATTATCCTTAGCTTGTTTCATGATAATCTATGTGTAACACTTCATTTTTCGTAAAATAAATTAAAAATAATTTTTATTTAAAAATAAATAGTTTTAAAAAAATGATGAAGTTTTTATAATTAAATAAATAAAAAGAAATAACTTTATTAATTAAAATAATGGTTTGAATGAAAATAAAAAAGATATTTTATTTATTCATTTGATAGGAAATAAAATAGAGTTCTTGTTTATAAAATAATAAAAATAAAGAAAAATAAAGTAAATAATAGATTCGAAGTACCCTAATTATAAATAGAGACACGTTAGGTAGACTGATGATATGTCTCTATGCTTTTTCTTTCTCTCACTTTCATTTTCCCTTCTTCATCTCCTAAAACCCTCTCTTTTTTTGACATACACCCAAATTTGTCTCAGTAAAATGACAATCTCGGACTCGTTAATCATTGGATCGTTGTAATATTTGAGCACCAAGTTCAGAACTTATTTTCAAACATTCTCACCGTTAGAATTTGCGAAACAATGTCTGAGGTGAGAGAAATGTCCTTTGCGTGATAGCTTTCTTTTTCCCATACACTCAAACCTGTTTTAGTAAAACTATAATCCTGAACTCGTTAATCGTTGGATCGTTGTGAAATTTAAACACCAGGTTCGAAATTCATGTTCGCACACCTCAACAGTTGAGATTTGTGAAATAATGTCCATAGAGAGAGAAACATCCCTTGCATGGAGACAATAAAATGGAGGCTTCAATCGCTTCTCTTTCGCTCTAACACTTGGAAATCCTAATAGAGCAACCTGAGGAAAAGCTTGAGGAATCCTAGCCAACTGTTAGAGATGCTGCTATCACTATCAGAATACACACGTGAGCCCGCTTAGAGGTAAGAGATGAGTTTATCACAATTAGGGTTAAAATCAACATGTGTAGGAGTCCTTAGAGGATCAAATTGAGGTTTATTTTAGAATGTTTATTGTATTGTAATTCTTCCTGTATGATTATGTAAAATTATTTAAGGGGTTTTACTCCCCGTGTTGTGAGAAACATCTTTTGTATAATTTGTTTGTGTTTTGGATAAGATTAGCGTGATAAATAGTTATATTGAGGTCATGAAATTGTGATTAAAATTGTGTATAAGTGATAAATTGAATATGTGATGAATTGTGGGATAACATGTTGCTTTGAGATTATAATATTGTTATTGAGATTGAGTATAAGTACAAAGGTGAACATGTGTTAATTTGCGAGATACACGTAAGCATGTGATGGTGAATTGTGACATTATGAGATGTTAAATTGTGGACATGAGATTTGGTTGTGAATAAGTGTGTGGTTAACACTTGATGTGACAATACTTGTGTTGTGAGCTGTGAATTATACAATAACCCGTTTTTACCTTAAGAAAAGTGTTTATGTGCAATGTTAAAGGGAAAATGTAGGATTCCTAGTTAGAAATCTAAAGTGTTAAATTATAGCACAATATGTTAAACGTGTTTGAAACACGAGTGTGAGGTCGTGGGTATTGTATAATTCATGAACAGTGTTTGCGTGCAAAAATTGTTTTAGGGGTTGGACCTGAATCAGAAAGGTGAAGCCCTAACAGATTCTTCGGAGTCTAGGCCTTGTGGGTAAAGACACTCGGTTTGAGTGTTCCTTTAAGCTTATATTGATCACATATGATTGGAACATTCTCGCAAAATAGAGTGACCCTGACTGATCATCTTATGATTTTACCTAGTGAGAGTGACCTGACATACTCATTGTGTAGTGTGTCTTGTTATGTACTCCTAAGCGCCTTAGTGTGGTTTTTCACTTACATGATACCACATCGCATATAGGCTTGAGTCTTAGTATAATTGTTGTATAATGCTTGCTAATTGTTTATTATGAAATTGATGAGTGTTATTACGTCTTGACCCAAGTGTGTGATTCATGTGTGATATGATTGGTAATTAAAAAATGAATTTTAAATGATAAAGTGGTGAAGTGATGTGAATTATATTAAGTTGAGTTATGTTATAAATACTTTCATAATTTATTTTGATTACATCTTTGTTTATTTGTATTTTTTTTAGAAATGTGATAACTGACTCCTTGTGTGCTATTTGAGTTGGATCCTGTGATAATCTCGAACCTTGTGTTCATTGGAGCAGATAACTAGGTAGATGACTTTAAAGAACCATATGCTAGAGGGCGTTGGAACACAATGTTCTGTTAGGATGTGATATTGGGGCATAGGTTTCTATATTAATTGCATGAAGTCTTGGACGATCTTGTTTTGAGCCGAGATGATTTTATTATTTATTTGGATACATTCTATTGTGATGTTAGAAAAGTGAATATGAGTTTTTTACTCTTTTGAAATGCTTTTATTTAAATGTGCTATAAAAACTTTTAATTAATTTTGTATTCTTATTCCTTTTATTATTAGTACATATATGTGTAGGGATAGAGGGTGTCATAGTATGTCGGGTTTACTTCAAGTTAAGTGTTCAACCAATTTCGGGAAAGGAAGGAATAAGAAGGTAAAAGAAAAATAAGGAGAGAAAGAGAGGGAAAGGTCTTCAGAAATATTTTTTTACAATGGCAGATGGTGCTAAAAGAGAAAAAGAAAGAAAGAAATAGCATGAGAAAAAAGGAGGAAAAGATTCCAAAAAAGACAAATTAGTTCATTGATATTTTGATGAAAAATTAATCCTACAGAGTCAGCTACACAATTGACAATTTTTTCTCATGATATTTCAATCTTCACTTGTCAGCTCAGCCAATACGTTAGATTTTACGAATCAAATTAACGACAAAATTAATATGTTGACATTTTTCCACATTCAAGTACCAAAAAATAATTTTTCATCTTTTAGGAACTAATATGTTAGCAAAATACACTTACAAAAATGAATTTGAATATTTATCTTATAAATTATCTTCTTCTAACTGAATTCCAACATGATGGTTATTGGACATGTGATACATGCACAAATATTATGACACGGTTGATGTCTTAATTAGACACCAAAAACACTACACTATATAGAGAAAAATTCAAAGGAAATGAAATGAGTTCTTAACATTAAAAAGATTTAAATTGATAATTAACATTATTAGGTTTCTTTTCATTGTGGATTGTGTATGGGTTGAAGACATTTTTGCTTTTGCATATCAGCTTAGCATGGAGGTGGCTGGATTGTGTAATTTTAAAAATATAGAATAAACTGAAATTTTCCTCCTTTGTATGGATTCTCCAATCACCTATTACTCCACAGAATAAAATTTTGATTTTTCATACCTTCAACAAATAATTTGAATGGCTTCCATTACATATTGGTTTGTTCCAAGAATAACTGGGCGTCCATATTGCCTTGCTGTGTTGACAATTAGGTATTTCTTTTAGTCCCGGATGCATGTTCTTCGTGAAACCTCCTTCTCCTACCCTCCCCAACCCACCCCAAAAACCATCTATTCAGTTCAAAGAAATTCATGATACCTGGCCGTTTCAAATATTCTGGAGGTCCTGTACTAATTATAAAAATTAGGCCTCTAAAATGATTTAAGAGTCATACTTATATATAAAAATACATTTCATGCTGTAATTATACTGTGATTATTTTTTACAAAACAAAGCACCAAAAATTTAAAAGTACTAAGTTTATATTGTTGATAATATCTCAATGCAACTCTAAACTAGTATTTGACCTTTTACTAATTAAAAAGTGTCATCTAAAAAGTAAAGAATAATATGATGGAGTTTGACATTTTAGACCCCTAAAATGACTATCGGGGCCTGCACAACACTGGTACCTTAAATGCTGTTCCCAAGCTTTGGGAAGAGTTAGAGAAGTATGTGATAGTATCCCTGAGATGTTTCACCTTTTGAACCAACTTGCTAACTAATTTCATCTTTTGATTTGCAGATTATTTTTATTTCACTCCGCGTTTGATCAAGTCTTGAGCACCCCTAGTGAGAGATATCTCTCATTGGCAACTCTAGGTCTCAATTTTTAAGGAAGTCGATTATGGAAAGCCTCAAGATTTTGGCAGTTAAAAGCAACCAAGCATTCTTATTGTTGGAAACTATTTTTTAACCGCGGTATTCTTCAACAGAAAAATTAAAATTGATTTAAAGGATTGATCTCTTGCAATAGATATTTTTTTATATGTCCACATCAAGATCAAACTCATGTTCATGATAACATGTTTAAAAAATAAGGTTATTTATCAATAGTCATTTTTAACGTATAAAATTATTCTTATTACTGCTTAGAAGTTATTTCTTTAAAATTTATAAATAATTGTAAAATATCAAATATTTATATTATAACAGATAGGTAAAAGCAATTGAAAAGAAGAAAAATGATTCTCATCATTTTAGCTCACTGTATAATGTACAATATATACAATAACAGATTCAATATTAGCCACAAAGCTTAAACAGAATTATAACAGAAAAGAGAAATTGATTATCAATAACTAACTTAACCAACTAATCATAATGGACTAATTAAGCTAAGCTAACTATGGTAATAATCCTAACTAAAGTTGGTTGTAATACTCCCCCTCAAGTTAGGTGCATAGATGTCTAGAAGGCTTAACTTGGACAAAAAAAACAGAGAATTTGCAGAGAGGCAAGGCCTTGGTGAAGATGTCAGCAAGTTGTTGATGAGTAGGTAAGTATACCAGCTTGATAAAACCAAAGTGCACATATTGACTTATGAAATGACAATCAATATCTATGTGCTTAGACCTATCATTTGAAGTTGGATTTTCAGCCAATGCAATAGCTGATTTATTGTCACACATGATCATTCTGGAACCAAGAGTAATCTGGAACACACGAAGAAGCTGTCGCAGCCACAATAACTCACTGGGAAGAGAAGCTAAAGCTCTATACTCAGCCTCTGCTGAGGACCTTGCAACAGTGGGTTACTTTTTTTACTTCCAACAGATGAGAGATGAGCCCAAGTAGACACAAAACCAGTTGTTGACCTTCTAGTATCCTTGCAATTGCCCCAGTCAGAGTCTACATAAGCTGTGACAATGGAATTGTTGTTTGCAGAAAAGAACAAACCTTGGGCAGGAGCTGCTTTGAGGTATTGAAGGACTTGATGAAAAGCTTGAAGGTGAGGTGTCCTTGGAGCTTGCATAAACTGACTAAGCCTGTTTATGGGAAAAATAATATCTGGCCTTGAGATAATCAAATACATTAACCTTCCCAACAATCTTCTGAATTGAGTAGGGTCTTCAAGAACTTCACTTGCGGTGGCATCCAATTGAAGACCAAGATCCATTGGAATTTTTGAAGGTTTGCAATTGGTGCAACCAGTATCTTCTAACAACTCTAGGGTGTATTTCCTTTGGTTCAAGTGAATGCCTTTTACAGACTTAGCTATTTCAAAACCAAGAAAATACTTTAGATCACCTAGGACCTTGAGTTTGAACAACCCTTGCAACTATACAGTGACTTTTGTAATTAGAGATTTGTTTGGGCCAGCTATGATGATGTCGTCCATATAGACTAACAGGAGAATCAGAGAATCATTGCTCCCCTTAGAAAACAGAGAGCTATCTGCAGTAGATTGATTGAATCCCAGCTTGATGATTGAATTGGAAATTTTTGGAACCACTGCCTTGATGTTTCCCTCAAGCCATACAAGGACTTGTGTAACTTGCACACTTGATGCTCCCCATTTCCAAGATAACCTAAGGGCAGATCCATGCACACTTCTTCAAATAAATCCCCATTTAAGAAGGCATTGTTGATGTCAAGTCGTGTGAGATTCCACTGTTTCTGAGCTGCTATGGCAAGCAATAACCTGATTGTAGTCAACTTTGCTACAGGTGAAAAAGTGTCAACAAAGTCTACACCCAACTGCTGTGTGTAACCCTTGGCAACTAGACATGCCTTATGCTTGTCTAGACTATCATCAGAGTTGAATTTGTTCTTATAAAACCACCTGCAACCTATTGTTTGCTTTCCTGGAGGTAAAGTGACAATGGACCAAGTCTTGTTCTCTTCCAAGGCTTTTATTTCCTCATTCATAGCATTCCTCCATTGAGGATACTTCACAGCTTGGTGATAGTATTTTGGTTCATAATGTTGATCAATATTGCATATGAATGTTTGATAAGGAGTGGATAGAGAAGAGAAACTCATATAGTCAAACATAGGGTAGGTAGTTTGATGTATGTAAGCATCTAGGTAGGAGGGGGGATTACATACACGAGTTGATCTTCTAAGGACAGTATCAGGTTGTGTCACAGTGGTCGGTTCATTTTTCTGACTAGGCTCATTTGGTTCATCTGTAGGAACAATGGGTTCAACTGCAGGAATTGGTTCATTTTCTGCAGAGATAGGAGGTTCACCTGCAATGGATACAGGCTCTGTTTAAGGGTCAATTGTGTGTGTTTCAACTGTGAGTGTTTCAAGAGGTTTAGGCAAGACAATGTGCTCAAAGGTATCCTCAATGGTTGTTGGTTCACTAGCAGATGTGAAAGGAAATTTATGTTCAACAAAAACAACATCTCTTGATATAATAAACTTCTTGTTAACTATGTCATACAGTTTATACCCCTTATAACCAAGAGGATATCCTAGAAAGACAGTAGGAACTACTTTAGGTGAGAATTTGTTTCTCTGATGCAATGGTACAACAGCATAACACAGGCAGCCAAAGACTCTAAGGTGTTCATATGATGGTTGTTTTTTGTAGAGAATCTCATATGGTGAACAACCTTTAAGAGCAGGAGTAGGCACTCTATTAATTAGAAAAACTGCAGTGTTTATACATTCTCCCCAAAAACGAATTGGAGCCTTTGATTGAAACAATAGTGACCTAGCAACATTCAACAAATGTTGATGCTTTCTTTCCACCACTGAATTTTGTTCAGGCCTATAAGGACAACTAAACTGATGCAATGTCCCTTGTTCACTTAGAAAGTCATCAAGTTTTAGTTCTTTGGCATTGTCAGATCTCAGTTGCTTTATAGGCTTGTCAAAATTCGTTTTAACAAAAACAAAGAAATTCTTGATCAAATGAGTAGCCCCAGACTTATTTTTCATTAAATATAACCATGTAAACCTAGAACTATCATCAACAATAGTCAAAAAGTAATGCTTTCCATCATGAGTAGCATGTTGATATGGTCCCCAAGTGTCCACATGTATGAGATCAGATGGGGACTCATAATAATGGTTATTTGAAATAAAAGAGAGCCTTCTAAATTTGGACAGGGGACATACCATGCAATCTTTAGAACTATGAGATGTCAAATGCAATGAATTTTTATTTGCAAAAAGTTTCAAAATCTTGTCAGATACATGTCCCAAATGGGAATGCCACAAAGATTGTGAATTCACAAGTACGCGTGAGGCGGCAAATGTGAATGTGTGCTCTATATAGAGAAGAAACAGATCAAGATGAAGATCACCTCTACCAATCATCTAGTGTGTTTGAGTGTCCTGGAAAAGAACAAAAGTGTCTTCAAACAACACACCAATTTTATAATTGGGAGTGATCTTAGGCACAAAAATCATATTGACATGAAAAGAGGGAATATAAAGGACATTATGCAAAACAATGCGAGAATTTATCCTAACAGAACCAGTTTCAACCACTTGAACTCTAATTCCATTTGGTAGAAGCACAAACTTGTTTTTCAAGAATTTGAAGTTAAAGAGAAATTCAGGAAAGCAAGTAATGTGAGTTGTTGCTCCAAAATCAACAATCCAAGCATTAGGTTCTTGGAAAAGGGAATTTAAAGTAGAGTTTGACATGCCTATAGTTTCAATACCTGCAATGTCAGAAGAGTCTTGCTGAGAGGCACCAGGCAGCTGTGCCATTTGAGCTTGAAAGAGGGCAAGAACTTGCTGGCATTGTTGTTGAGACCAAGATTGACTTTGTTCTCCTGATGCAGCTTCAAGAATGTTATTCACTGAGTTATTTGCAACTGAAGTATTCCCAAATTTCTTGAAGCTTGAAGGGTATCCATGGATCATGAAGCATTTTTCCTTTGTGTGGCCATGGATGTTGCAATGAGAGCAGAACAGTCTATCCTTGCAAGTAGGTTTTCCCTTGGCATTGGATTGGGTTACAGCACAAGCCATTTCAATAAGAGAAGCAGAATTTGGTTGAACACCAACAAGCCTCTGAGTTTCATCTTGAAGCAATAATGAGAAGGTCTCATCAATATCCGGAATCGGTTTCATCAACAAGATTTGACCTCTAGCATGGGCAAAACTCTCGTTGACACCCATCAGAAATGACATGACAAATTCCGCTTTGATGGAAGCAAGAAGTGGAGCAACCCCGCCGCAATTACAATTGTGATTGGCCTTGAGTTCACCCAGCTTAGCCCAAAGCCCTTTGAATCGCGTGAAGTAGATGTTGATTGAGTCCATTCCTTGAACACAATTGAGTAATGCTTTCCACAATTGGAAGATTCTGGGTCCGTTCTTGATGTTGAAACGTTTCTCAAGATCGTTCTAGATGTTGGATGCAGAGGTTGAGTAAATGACACTCGCGCTAATTTCCTTTGTGAGTGAATTCAAGATCTAGGACGCAACAATGTTGTTGTTTCTTTTCCACATGCGAAGCTTTGCAGTATCACTGGAATCAGGAATTGGGATGCTGCCATCGACGAAGCCCAACTTGTTTCGACCATCGAGAGCCAAGATCATAGAGTGCTGCCATGTGAGATAGTTCAAGCCGTCGAGGGGCTTGGAAACGAGCACCAATCCTGGGTTATCCATGTGGTGGATGTAGAATGGATCTGTGGTGTTGACCGAAGGAGGAGGAGTCATCGTCAGAATTAAGCGAGAGGTGGTGATCGGTACGAGGTTTTGTGCTCTGATACCATATTATAACAAATAGGTAAAAGCAATTGAAAAGAAGAAAAATGATTCTCATCATTTAAGCTCATTGTACAATGTACAATATATACAATAACATATTCAATATTAACCACAAAGCTTAAACCGAATTATAACAGAAAAGAGAAACTGATTATCAATAACTAACTTAACCAACTAATCATAATGGACTAATTAAGCTAAGCTAACGATGGAAATAATCCTAACTAAAGTTGGTTGTAATAATTTATACAACCAGTTTTTAAACACAATTTTTTAATTGATTGTCAATTGTGCTAGGTGTATTGCCTAATAGCATTCACGAATTTTTAAATCAGGAATTAGACAAATTTATTGCCAGAGTGTATCTCAATTCTCAAATTGCAATTGCAACTTGAAATGCATTTTGAGTGAGTAATCTAATAAGTTGAAACTTCATTAAATCATAATGGATCCTTTCTTTGAAGTTGCCATAGTAGCAAGAAAGTCCAAATTCATCTCCACCAAATGATCTTAGCGAGAAAAATAAGAAACCGAATGAAATAAAACATTTGGTGCGGAAAGTTCTAGTTTAACGTGGACGATGCACCAAATGGTCTTCAATAGTATATGTGCTCTGCGCTGATAGTTAGGTTACATATACGGGTTTTTTCTCCCTTTTGAATTTTTTTAATCTAAAAGAAAAATAATTACTATTTTGTTTATGTAATTTGTGTAGTTGGTTATACAATTCCATCAAAATAATTTTGATTTATTTCATTAAAAAAACGTTACATTCCATTTCTTATTATACCTATAAATGCAGTTGTATAATTTTCCCCGCGTGTATCTTTTATAAGAGGAATTTTTACTTTAGTTGTAACTTTGTTGAAAATTGTCGCTTTCAGTTAGAGACAACCCTATATTGATATATATAGGATAGCTGTATAGTTTGTCAATTTTTTGCCAAATTATTTTTCTTTGGCAGAAAAAATTAATTAATGAATCGAAAGCAATGTATAAGCAGACTTCATTTTGGTCTTTTATGCCGTTCCCGGTTTATACAAATTACCAAAGGCGAAACTAACGATAATCAGAAGGAACTATGATTTATTTTTTATTTTTATGTATCACACTATGATCTTTGAGCAAAACCAAACAAACGAAATACTACACTATGTAGTATTATCTTTTTTTTTTTTTAAAATGTGAAAGGACGAAATACTTGATCCAAATGGTAAGGTGAAACTCTTAGGTCTAGAGAATTACAAATATGAAAGATTTGATTTTGGTTAAAAAAGACTATGCGTTAACAATTCAAAGCTGGTGTCGACTATAAATGGAGAACTTTCTCTTATTACAGATGAAAAGTCAAATCTAAACGATTTTCTAAAACCAAAATAAACGAAACGCATGATCCAAAAAGGTTTTGTAGGCAAACTACAAGAGTACAAGGTATGAGACTGCTTTTCAAATCTGTAAATATTTTTAAATCCTTCTACATTTTCCTTTTACTAAAGTATTTCCTTTTAAAAAAAATCGATTGTTTTAAAAAAAGCTAATAAAAAATGGAGCTATATAAATAAAAAAAGGGAAGATACTAAAAGGTATGAAATAATTTTTTTATTTCAAAATATTGTTTATTCTAATTAATTTATAATTTATTAATTGTTACCTTTTCAATCTCATTTTTTTAAATTTATGTATATGGACACATGCTGAACAGGAAAAAAAATAGGAAAAAGATTATCATATAAAAAATACTTCGTAAAAAAATATAAAAATACAAAAGTCATTCAATTATTATAGTAATTTAACATATTTAATATATACATTTAATACTTCACATCATGCGTTTATACACGTTAGATAAATATTTTTTATTGAATTTATTCATTCTTATTTTAAAAAGAATCTTTATTTATTCTTACATTTAATGAAGAGAGAATGCACAAAACTAAATTACACTAATCATCCCAAAGTTTCATGAAATTACATAAGCTCCCAAAACTTTTTGTAATCCATACTAATCTTAATTATTTGAAAAATATTACATTGGCATTCCTTATACATTAGATTAGCATGTCTTAATTGTTTAAAAAATATTATATGATATTTCTTGCAAGGAAAGTTACTCTAAATGTAAAAATAAAATAAAATTGGATAACTCAACATGTACTGTCAATTAAATTATATTTATTAGGTAACTTAAATTGATTTTAATAAGAATAAATTAGTGAAATATAATAAACTTTTGCTACAATAAATTTGTGATAGACTTTCATGATAAACAGTCAAATAATAAATACTTTAAAAATTATACCAAACATAATTTTTAATTAGTTGACTTAACAATGTAGAAATTTCACATCAAGTGTTGAAAATTAAACTCAATTAATTAGTTTTTTAAAACACTATGTCTACCTTATTGCAGAGGAAAAGAATAAGGTAAGTTAGAAAAGTAGACGCAAATATGATAGTAGTATAACCTTCAATCAAAAACAGTAAACAAAATCCTTCAAATCAGAATTGGATGAGCATTGAGCAATTACTTTTACATAAAGGAAAGTTTATAAATATTTTCTCAAAACACTGTTCCTACCTTATAACAGAGGAAAAGAACAATGGAAGTTAAAAAATCAGATGCCTGATTTATACGGTAAACTTTCATGCAAAACTGTAAATAAATGCACACATTAATGTGCGAGTACAAAATAAATGTCACCAAAATTAAGCAAGAAAAATTGAGACCCGCCTTCAAGATTCCGTATCCTTATTCCCCTCACACACTCCCAACATGACGAGGAAGCAACTCTGAATACGAGAAGTCGTAGGAACAAACACGCAACACTTAACAACAACAACAGAACAAATCCAGATTCACACATTCATTCATTTCATCAATTATCTCCAAAATCCAAAATTCACGCTCTCTGGTCGACACTATGTGCGGCAGCATACACTTTTTCTTCTTCTGACTATTCACTCCTTCCTTCATTCCACTCACCCTGCACCACCCCTTTCATCTTTGGTTTGGTAAGATCAACAAAAAAGAAGAAAAAATCCCACCCTTTGCTTCTGTTCCTGAGAAAATCACTGTTTTGTTAATACCCCATGTGCTATATTCTTGTTATTCCCAACATCACATGTTCAAAAGTTGATTTTGCACCCTTGTTAGATCTCGGGGTGATTTTCACACCTTTGTATTACTGGGTGACTTCATTTGTATTCAAATTGGATCTTACATAAAACCAATAGGGTGGTTGCCATAGAAGAACTTTTTTGTTTTTTATTTTATTTTTTGTGGTTTTAATTTGTTAGCAAGATGCAATCAAGGGGTTTGACCCTTGAAGAGGGAAAGGAGAGAATCAACCAATCTAAACCTTTGAGACCAGTGCGGCTACTTGTGTTGTTTTTTGCTCTCTGTGTTGTGTTCTCATTGATTAGCATATACACTGTCAAGCATTTTGAAATTGAGAGTGTGGTGACCACAGTGAGTTCTAGTTTTCAGCCATGTTATTATGAGGAACCTGGTGGTTTGGATAAGTGGATTAGGCCACCTTCGAGCTCGATCCACAATATGAGTGACAAAGAGCTTCTGTGGAGGGCTTCCTTTGTTCCAAGGATCAAGGGTTACCCTTATCCTAGAGTTCCCAAGATCGCATTCATGTTCCTGACCAAGGGACCATTGCCTCTAGCACCCCTTTGGGAGAGGTTTCTCAAGGGGCATGAGAAGTTTTATTCCGTATATATTCATTCACTGCCCTCATACCAACCTCAGTTTCCTTCTTCATCTGTCTTTTACAACAGGCAAATCCCTAGCCAGGTATGACCATATCCATCTTATGCTGCTATCTGTTGATGAAACTGCATTTGCTCATTTTTCCCTTGTAGACACCCCCCCTGATCTGAAGTTGCTAATGCTTAATTGCTTTCAGTTTAGTAGTTTTAACTTCTATGTATTTCATCTCTATTCACAAATGTTATGTCTTCTTTTAGGCCTTGTTTGTGCTTGTTTAAAGGTTTTTATAAGAATTTAGTTATTGCTGATGGTGGCATCTATGCATTTGATTATAGTTAACATCTTACTTTCTGAATTCAGTCTGGTGGTGGTAATGTTGATTTTCTTATCAGTGTTACTTGGTTAGTGCATCAGGTTACTAGATTTTTAGGTAAGGAATTCAGGAATAGTCTGATTAGGGGATGCAAAACATGCAGGTTTACCATGTTGTGAATTTAGGTTTCTAATAGGCTCTAGTAATCTTTCAATAGCAGTGCAAATAGAAGAATTATGAATTTTACTGAGAAGATAAAGTTGGTTTTAGAATGTGTGTTTACATGGCGATGAGTCCTGGTATGTATTAGCCTTGAAGATGAGTGGGAACATAGAAACCAGTGAGTATAGTACCTAATCTCTATAGCTTATTACAAGTTCAGAATTGTAATATCATTGTATCTGCAAATCTTATGTAAAGTTCTATATGAAAGACATAAGGTTGGGAGAAAGAGAGAAAGATTATCCGGGGGTTAAGCTTGAGCTTGCTTCCTAGGAGGTATGGCAGTAATTGACAATTATTTAGTCATTGTTTCCTTTTGTAATTCATAGGATAAGTCTGTAGCTGGGGTTAAGATATTGTCCTACTGGATTGTCTACACATTTAGGATTTTACAGGAAAATGGAAAAGTTAGCTCAATAAATTTTCATTATGCACAATTTTAACCAGGGTTTGTCGATCTCAATGGTCTACTTTTCTAAAAGCTTAAGCTATTAGGGAAAAGCACAAGATTGGTTCTACCGCCATTTGTCCTTAAGGTGTAAACAGTACACCAAAACACTCCATTTTGTGTGGAAATTCAACTCAATTATACAGAATAAGGGTGGAAAGGATCAAACTAGAAATCACTTGGTCATGGAGGCTTTAATATTATATAAAGGACTAACTTTCCTAAAAGATTACATTGCTAGATGAAGGCACAAGATTAGTTTTATATCTCAATTTATGTTCAAGGGTTGTTATTTTTCATATTTTGCATGTTTTTAGTCTTGTGATAAGGGGAGAAAGAAACCAGGAAGGAATTTGGAGGAAGTTGTTAAGAAAGATCTTATGTTGAATATCTCTTAAGGATTTGGTCTTTAACTGAGACCAATAGCATTGTATGATTTATGTAGCCAACCTCACCTAGTCGGATAAGCTGTTGTTTTTGGTTGTTGCTTTTCATATTATGGATTCACAGCCTTACATATCTGATTGTCTTGTTAAAGTAACTACCTGAATGTAGCTTCCACATTACCAGGGTGACTACTGTAATCCATGGCAATTAACATAAGATTTAGGGAACTCACTGACTTGGGTAGCAGCTTTGAGCTCAATGACTGATTATAAAATCAATTTCACCAAATCCTTCAACGAACATGAACCACAATTAATTTAACTGGCTGGTTAACTGTAAACCATTAAATTTTATGTTGAGAATTAGTGAAGATACAAGTTGTAAACAGGTAGGATAAGATAGCCAGTAATTTTTTCTCTGTTTTTTTAGTGCTGAGTCATTATAAAATATAAATCTTTGTTATATCTTTAAGGAAATTGCCAATTTATGCGGGATGGTTTAGTTTCAAATAAGTATGAAGAAATGTTTACACGTGTCTTGTGCAGATCCCTAGTGGTTGCATCCATTGTTTTTACTTAGGTGTTAACATAGGTCATGTATAGATTCATTTGTCCATATTATATACACTCAGTTGTATCATAAATGCGAATCTTTAACCTAAGAGCTCATGAATGAATCATGAGCTTTTACTTTACACCATGAACTTGATGCATTTTAGAGTTCAGAGCTTAAGATTATTCTTGTGTCATTGATTTTTGCTTAACCTCTGTTACATGTTTTGTAGCATTGAGTTTTTCATCTAAACATTTAACATCCATGAAAGAGTATACTGATGTCTAATTTATATTAACTTTGTGACCATGAAATTTTTTGTGCAAGAGTTGATGATTTCTTGTGAGCATTGAAATTTTCTTGTGAACATTCATCCAATTTATTTACGCCTCTGACGATGATGTTTTGGTGTTTCTTGTGCAGGTTTCTGAGTGGGGAAGGATGAACATGTGCGATGCTGAAAGAAGACTCCTTGCTAATGCATTGCTTGATATCTCCAACGAGTGGTTCATTCTGCTGTCTGAATCATGCATCCCCCTCTACAAGTTCAGTTTTGTCTACCACTACATAATGAAATCCAAACACAGCTTTGTGGGTGCATTTGATGATCCTGGTCCATACGGAAGAGGGCGCTACAACGAGCACATGGCCCCTCTGGTGAATGTCACCAAGTGGCGCAAGGGCTCTCAATGGTTCGAAGTAAACCGGAAGCTCGCCATCACCATAGTTGAAGACACTACATTTCATCCAATATTTGAACAGTATTGTAGGCCGGCTTGTTACGTGGACGAGCACTATTTCCCCACCATGCTCACCATTCAAGCAGCCAATGTGTTGGCAAACAGGAGCATAACTTGGGTGGACTGGTCTAGGGGTGGAGCTCACCCTGCTACATTTGGAAGAAATGATATCACTGAGGAGTTTTTCAATAGAGTACGTGGAGGTCACATTTGCCTATACAACAATAGAAATTCTTCAGTTTGTGTTCTTTTTGCCAGAAAATTTGCTCCTAGTGCTTTGGAACCTTTGTTACATATGGTGGATTCAAAGGTTTTGGACTATTGACTAATATTTTATTCTCACTTTCTTTTCATTGCAACTGCGGGAAAATATAGATGTAGAATAAAGTCCTTAGATACTAGTAATATTCATTATATGGCATGAGATGATATGATAATTGCCTGATTGGAGAGTGCTAGGTGGTAGAGTGACTCCATTTCATATACACCGTTGAGTCATTTTTAAATGTACAAAGGAGACGTATTTGATCATACTTTTGTTTAATATTAATTGCTTGGTCTTTTCTTTTATCTCTTTTTTACTTTCTAAGGTTTACGGAGATTATGACAAAGTTGTGAAGCAAGGGTGACCATAACCTTTGTCCTTAATATGACAAAAATGAAAATATGAGAAATAATAGAGGCACAAAAAGTATTCTCACGAAACTAAAGTCTTATGTGTGGCTGCAAATTTTTGGACTCCATGTTAAGTAATTGATTAGAGATATATAAAACATTTCATTTGTCCAATTTATAGATTCAGCCATGTTTTTACTTAGGTGTTAACATAGGTCATATATAGATTCATTTGTCCAATTTACAGGGAAACCAAAATTGTATTTAAGAGTGTATATATAAAACAGTTGAGATGATTAGAGATATATACTCTTATATTAAAAAATTTAAATTCTTATGCGTGAATTAGAATGTATTTAGAAGCTATTTTTCAATAAAGTGTTTTTGAAAGTAATTCTTGAACAAAAACATTTCCAAGAGTTATTTCCATAGTTACATACTTACATGTCTTGTCTTAGTCTTATTGAAAATTTGGTTTTCATTTTTGTATTATTTTAAATATATTTATTCATTATAATTTAAAATTTAATTCAATTTAACAATTAGCGTGAAAATTATTTTTCTCATTCATCTCATACTATTCATCTTTTATTTTTATTAGTATACTTGTTTTTTTTAATTGTTTATCTTTTTTAATATATATTTCTCCATATTTAATTATAAATAAATATTTAATAAAATTTCAAAATAAATTGTTAATAGTTAAAAATAATCTCAAATCACAATATAGATTACATATCATAAATTCAAAATATAATTTATAAATTTTAAAAAAATTACTTATGATAAATTTTAACTATAATATAATTTATTCGTTAAAAAATATTTATTTATTATAAATTTTTATTATATAAAATTCAACCTTTATGGTGCATACAAATTCACTGTGTGTACTCGCGTGAGGTGCGTTATTCAAACTTTATGATAATTTTTGTTATATATTTATGCTTGTTTGTTGAACTTCTTGTCCCAAACCATAAGTGGAGATTGGGTCATGATCTAATTAGATTTTGTTTATTATTTTAAATTTGATTCCATATTTATTTTTTAATATTAAAAATAATTAGCCTCATTATATATATTCATTCTTCTTTTGATATAAATATATACTCTCATTCTATATCTTGAATAACTAACTTGTCATATTAGAAAATTTACACCCATTCCAACCAAAAAAAAAAAAAAAAACATTACACCCAAAAGTCGAGATGCCTATAGTTTTGCTTACATTACTCGTACGCTCCAATAAACACGACTCTTGATTTTATATATTTCTTTTCTTCCCCCTATTTCTTTCATTATTATAGTTTTTGAATAAATAAATAAAATGAAATAATAATACATAAGCTAGTTTGGTGGCAAAGGGTAAAGGAATATATATTCAAATTTTCTTACTAATTAAAACTAACCATTAATATTTATTGATAAAAAAATTAAATAAAAGAAAATATCATTTATTTTTCTAAAATTAAAATGATAGACTATTATTTTGGAGAAATAACTGAAATGTGTATAATACACACATAATAAAGAGTATCATTTTTTTCATACATAAAGAGTATCATTTTAACCTAAAAAAAAAAAGAGTACCATTTTTTTTTATCATAATAATGAAAGAGATGGAAAGGAAAAGAAATAAAGAAAATCCTTTTCCAATGAACACAAATCTGGTCGTGGATGCTGAACCGCTTGACTAATTTCCTTAATTAAACGAATAAAAAAGTTTTAGAGGAACAATAATATTATGGAAACATAGAACTGAGAAGGTTCTGGAAAGTGGAAACAAGTAAATATGGCATTGCCACGCGTTACCAAACTATTCGTTCCACCATGCCCTTCCATTCCATGGTCCCCACTCCATCTTCTCCTTTCAATTCCCATTGTTGTTTTTGTTTTTTTTTTTAACGTTACTTTTGGTTCATATTTTAGTTTTGTTTTATTTTGGTATTAAATTTTAAAAGTTTTATTTTATTTTTTTTAATTTTTAAAAGTTTCATTTTAATTATATTATGTTTTTGAAAGTTTTTATTTTGATGCTTTGTATTTTAATAAGTTTATTTTGTTTATTTATGTTTTAAAAAAATTGATTATGACCTTTTATATTTTTGAATCGTTTGGTCTCGATGATCAAAACTTCCGAATACATAAAAATACATAAAAAAAAGTTTGAATAGTTTAGTCTCGACGATTCAAAATAAATTTTATCAAAGATTTAAATCATTTGGTCTTAGCAATGATAAGAAACTTAAAATCTTACAAGGACTAAAATTAAACTTTCATAAACATAAATAATCAAAAATAAAATTTTAAAATTTAATTTACCAAAATGAAATAACATTAAAATTGAATATTCTAGTTTTTTTTTACCAAATTCCCATCATTGTTAATCACTTATACTACTACAAAATAAAAAGGCTACAACGCTACTCTTTTCGTGCCATTTTTAAAATATTTTTCTCAAAACATTTATTATTTTTCAAATATTAAAAAAGAGTTATGTACTTTTTGAAATGTTTTTATTTATGGTAGAATAAAAATACTAATAAACATATATTTGTGATTGTACAGTTTATTTAATTTTTTATAAAAGAAATATGCTTTATTTTAAAAAAATATTATGATAATCAATATAATTAATCCTTTTTCAAAATGTGGTCGCTACTCTAAACTACAGATAAAATAAAATAGAGGAAATAGTTTAAAGTTAAATTATTTTTAAATAAAATAAGTAATAATATGTTTATTTCTAAATATTTGTGCATGAAAATTGAAGTTTCGATATAACTAAGTAATAATATGTTTATTTCCAAATACTTGTGTAATAAAATTAAAACGTTGATATAAATTTAGTAATAAATAAATAGGTAAAATTATATTTTTGGTCCCCTAGTTTATCTTCAATTTCGAATTTGGTCTCCTATAATTTAATTCACAAATTTGATTCCCCAGTTTTATAAATCCCTGCAAAATTGGTTTTGAAAGCCTGATTTGGACGTTGACCATTACTTAAGACGTTGACTGTCACGTGTCACTGTCACGTATCAACGTCTGAGTGGTTTCCTATAAATACTTCATTTTTTGTAGGTAAAATTGCACTTTTGGTCCTCCAATTTTGATTTTGGTCCCCTTATAATTTAATTCACACATTTGGTCCCCCAGTTTTATAAATCTTTTTATAAATTCATCCAAATTTCATTACTGGAGAAGTTGTATTTCAAATTTCGAACAAAAATATCATTGTCATACATAGGTCACTTAAGTAGTCGTATACACATAATATCGCATGAGGGAGCAAAAAAAAGGGAGTTATTATAGAACCTATTAGAGTAAGAAATATGAAAATTTCAGACCCAGGTTGGGATTCATGCATCACTTTCCCAAGTTGAACAACTCTAGAAGTGGGAGAGAGACAAAGAGTGATTTTTCTCTGGGTTCCAAGTCAGTGAAAAATTTGCGATGAGGAATAAGTGCGAGATTTATCAAGACCTACCATGTCTCTAGTACAAGTGGCTAAACCATTCAAAAGACCAATTTTACAGGAACAATTTATAAAGGGATTTATAAAACTGGTGAACCAAATGTGTGAATTAAACTATAGGGGAACCAAAATCGAAATTGGAGTAAAACTGAGAGACCAAAAATGCAATTTTAGCTACAAAAAATGAAGCTTTTACGGGAAATCACTTAGATGTTGACACGTGGTAGTCACACGTGGCATTGACACGTGACAGTCAACGTATGAGGTTAACAATCAACGTCCAAATCGGGTTTCTAGGACTAATTTTGTAGGGATTTATAAAACTGAGGGACTAAATTTGTGAATTAAATTATAGAATGACCAAATCCGCAATTGGAAATAAAGTGAGGGACTAATTTTACAATTTTACCAAATAAATATTTTTTATTTACTTACTTTAAAAGGAATCTTATCTTATCATTCAATAGCCAAAATGATAATTCAAAGTCAATTATTCTTATAAATCAAATACGTATTAAAATGTTTATTTCCAAATTTTGTATAATAAATCAATATCTTATTATAAAATAAGTAAAGAATAAGTATTCTTATTTGCTTACTTTAGAAGGAATCTTACTTTATTATTACAATAATAACCACACACAAAAATTCATTTTCCTTAATCAGTCTGTTCTCATACTTCACGCGCCCCTCTATTCACATGTCTCACACCGTAATGATAATTACAAAAAGACAGAAAACAAATTTTTAATTGACTACTTACTCACATTTGATAACCAAAACTCCAAAAGTAATAGTATAGTGTATTTTTTTTTTACTTATTTCCTTAACTCTTCCTTCATATTTGAATAAAATATTAAATTAAAATATATACTTAATATTTTTTAAAAATTTAATATTTAATTTATTTAACAATTAGAAACTTCATAAAAAATAAGTAAGAATATATAAAATTATTTTAATTGAATTATTGAGTTTAAAATAATATAAATGCTAGTAACATATTCTTCAATACTCTCTTTCTAACAGAGATTCTCTTTGATTAAAACTGATTGAAAATTAAAAAATAAGAAAAAGAAAAATCCTTTATACGAGTCCATTAGAAAAAAAATCCTTGAAAAATAAAATTTATCAAAATTTAAAATTTCTGATAAATATTAACTAATACTAATTGACCTCAAAATTATCTTTAATGTTTCATTTGTCGCATAAAAAGTCTCATTCTATTCTTTTTACAAAGACAAAGAAATACTAGTAAATAGATGAGAGAATGTAAAAAATTTATTAAATTAACCCTATTCTTATTATTTTTATTTTTATTACTTTCTTTTTAATTTCTAAAAAAATATTTCTCTTAGTTTGCACCACATATTTTTATTAATTCATTTATGATTTAGGTGCCTATCAATAATAGAATAAGCCAATAGTCACTTTAATGGTTCATTTTTAAAGGGATTAATCTTTTTTTTTCTAAAAATATGCAGAAAAACAATACTAGTAGCATTCTAAAAAATATTGTTATTATTTCTATAAAAGAACAAAATAATATTGTGTTGGAAAAATAACAACATTTATTTTGGGAGTTATTTTTTTCTAATACAACATTTATGAGATGAAGAGTATCATTTTAAAATAATTAATTATAAAAATTAGCAACTTAACATTCAATACATAATTATTTATTTTAAAAAAATATTTACTTTTTTTAGAAAAAGAAAAGCAGCGTGTGTGAGAGAGAGCGAGTGGGGCATGGATTTCATGCGGAACGGCGTCGTTGCAAAAACAGTCATGTGAAATATGATTTTCAGAACAGAAGCAGATCCAGCTGGCAACGGACCTATTGCCAGTCTGTTCTTCGGGCAGCTACCCGAACTACCCGTAATATCTCCTCTCTCCCCCCTTTATATAAGCCCCCATTTTCACCTCTTCTTAAAGCGAAATCTCACTGCCCCGAACCAAACTCAAAACCCTAACAAACCAAAAACAGTTGCTGCCATATTCACCAATGGCTTTCTCCAAGGCAATGTTTCTCGCCGCCGTAATGTCGGTGCTCGTCGCCGTCATCTCCGCCGCCGAAGCTCCAGCTCCGAGCCCTACGTCTCCCGCCGCCGCCGTTTCGCCGTCCTTCGTCGCCGGTGTTCTCGCCGCCGGAGCCGCTCTTGCGTTCGGATCTGCTCTGCGGATCTGAACGTAGCTCATGGATTTTCTCGTTTACATGCGTGGATTTTTAGTAGAAGCGGAGATTTGAGCAGCATTAGTATATAACTCTCTCTCTCTCTCTCCCTCCCTCTCTCTCTATATATATTGATATTGCTATGTAGAGATTATTACTACATATGTTGATTTCTGGATCTATATTGCGTTTATGGTTTGAGTAGTATTATTGTGAGATCATTGTTTCTAGTACATAATTGATTTCTTTATATTCAGATTCGTGCTTAGTTTTTGTTTTAGCTTGATTTCTTTGTTTTACTTTTTGCTTTCTTTTTCTAAAATTATCTTGTGGAGTTTGCTGTGAATGCTGCTTAAATTTTTGTCGCGATGAATTTGGTTTGACGTAGATTGGAACTGAAATGTCTCTGAAAATCTTTGTAGCGATTCAAAGTTTGTTGAAACGAAATGAAACCGTTGGATCCGTGTAATTGTACTCGCGCAACGATTTTGTGTTTATATTGGCTAACAAAATTATAATTATTTTGGCACAAGAATTAAAATTAGAGTATCACTTCCATAATACGGAATTTTTAGTTTTTATTTTAAAGTAGTTTATTTATTTCATATCAAAAAGTATTTTTAAATTTTAATAACTGAATTAATTTGAATGTGATATCGATTCGATTATTATTTTTTGAGAAAAAAAAATTGAGCATTCAAATAGTTAATTGATATTCCTATTTTATATTTTATATACGATTCTACTTAAGAAACAGGATGAACCAAGGAAGCATGGTTCCTATACCCAATAACACGTTTTTTTGCAAAGATGACGATAATTAATTATTTGGCACTTAGCAGTATCTTCTGAATTACGTCTTCTGGAATAGAGTAGAATGAATTAAGTGGTCACTTTTTTCTTAGGTGTTCTTAAATGCCTTTTGAAATTGTACCTTTCGACCTTTATCTTTTGGTAAATTCCGTGCGAGCCTGCCCATTCCTTAACGGAAGCTTGTCAATTACTACACACCAAGAATAATTCTAAATTCATGTTGTTACGACTTTTTTTTTATGACTTTAAAGTCATAATTTTTTATTTTATTATTTTTTTTAACTGAAGTTTAAAAATGATTTAAACCTGTTTTTTTAAAGCTTTTTTTAAATTTGTAATTGTTTATGGTTTTATTTTTATTTTCAATTTTTTTAAAATTTAAATATATAATAAATAATATTAAGTTGTTTTTTTTATTAGTATATTTTTTATGATTTTATTTGATATGTTATTAATTTATTTTAATATTTTATTATTTAAAACATGTTATACATATGAGATATTAAAAATTGTGAAATAATATATTTGCTTTATTAAAAAAAATTAAAATTATTTTCTCCAATTTTTTATTAAAACAATTTTTATAATTTGTTAATATTGAGAAAATTATAGTATAATTTTTTAGTTATATGCATATGTTTTTTTAGCTAAATTTATGTTTACTAAGGTTTAGAGTAATGTTATGTATGTGTGGTTGCTATTCACTTTACAACGCATGCACACTTAGTGGTGAAATTTGTCACAATTGTTTGTTTATATAGTATAATATTTTTCTATAAATAAATTGTTAAATAAAAAGTATTATCATTTAAAAAAATCTAATGACATAAACAAACAAATTATATTTAATAATATAGTAATATTAAAAGTAAAAAATCGAGTCCAATAAAATGAGAGATCGAAACTCATATCTATAAGAAATATGTAATTTTATTTAAATATAATTAATTTTTAAAATAAAGTCTTTCAAATTTTTAATATCTCATATATATAACATGTTTTAAATAATAAAACATTAAAATAAATTAATAACATATCAAATAAAATCATAAATAAATATACTAATAAATAAGTCAACTTAATACTATTTATTATATATTTAAATATTTTTTTAAAATAAAATTAAAATCATAAACAATTGTAAATTAAAATAAACATGTTTATGACTCCAAATTAATTAACCTTAAAAAAAGTTAAAAAAAAAAGATTTTACGACTTTAAAGTCATAAGATAAAAAAAAGTTTTTAACTAATGTTGTAAATAATTTTATGACTTTAATTAAAAAATAAAAATTACGACTTTAAAGTCATAAAAAAAACTTTTGAACTGAAGTCATACATAATTTTACGACTTCAGATAAAAAAAAATAATAATAATAAAAATTCATAACAACCGTTATGACGTCTAGTTCATAAGTCGTACCAGGTGTTACGACTTACCTTCTATTGAGTAATTTTTTATAATATACCCGATTAAAAAATTAGATAAAATTTTACCTCTATTTGAGAAAAAAGCCAATCAAAACATAAGGGATTTACTGTGAATATTTTAGAGCATATTAAATTAGTTTTGATGATTTTCATCATATCCTATTACATTTAAGATACTTATATATAACTTTGCATCCATGATAAAAAAAAATATAGGTTAAATTAGGTTATAGGTTTTTATATTATTATAAAAAATTTAATTAAATCTTTATATTAATTTGTTATATTAATTTATTGTGAGAAATCTATTAAACATGAAATATTTCTTCATATAGAGGTTCAAACCTTAAACCAAAAACTGCCACACAGGTGATAGATTAAACAAGTTGTATTGAGGCACCTTAAATTAAAAAGTATGCGTGTATGATAGAATATTTTGTAAAGTCTAACAAATTACATATTTAAAACCAATATAGAGACTCAATTAAAAAAAATATATAAGAACTTAATTATTTTTTTTAATTGTACGAGGACCTATATACTAATTTAACCCTAAAAAAATCAAACAATTATTTTTTTTTTATATTTTTTATTTCACTTAATTATGTTTCCATCTTTTTTTCTTGGAATTTAGGCCTGAAAAATTAAATTTTTATCTTAAGTTTGAAAATGAATTATTTATATAAGATATTTGAACCAAAACTTAAAAAACTCAGTGTCAACTAGACTTGGTCCAATGCCAAAAAGAAAACAAGAAATTATTTTTTATCCAAAAAATTCCATCAACCATCTTCCCTTAGAGTGAATAACAGCTATTTTTATTGTTCGAACGAGACGTTTATATGGTGGTACCCCTACATTGTTAATCTAAACTAGATAATAATTTATGCTTATTAAAAGCTAAATTGTGACACGTTGGACGTTAGGAACACAATATTGGCATTATTATGAATTGTAAAAAACAATATTGGCATTTGGAAGTGAAGGCGGAAGAGAGACGTGGTGTCATACTCATTTCCCATGAAGTGTTGGGTGTTGACAAGTTCGAATATATTTATCATTTAATCTGATGTAATTATATTAAGTTGAATTTTAAGTTCTATAATTAAATTTGATTTAATTTAATTGACTTAATTATAAATAGATTGGATAAAAAAATTTATTTTTTTATTTTTTAATCTGATGTAACTCATATCATATAATTAAATTTAGTATTATATATAAATTAATTATTATATAGGTTAATTTTTAGTTCACATAATTTATTAAATTATTAAAGTATATGATTCATATTTTTTTTCTTTTTAAGATGTTATTTTTATATATGTCTTGATTTTATTTATGTTTTCTCATACTAATACTGTATTTTTTATTTAGATAAAAATAAAGTATTAAATTAACATTGAAATTATTAATTCTATTAGTAAAATATTGTTACAATTTAATTTTTTTAATACATTTATTCATTATATATTTTCAAAGCTTAAGGCAAAAGAAATTATTGTTCTAATTTTTGTTTGCAAAATAAAAAATTTAGACATGATTAACTCAATTGGATGTTTTTTTGTCGAGTTTGTACAAAAATTTGCACAAACATGATTCAACCCATAAATTTTGACGAGATTGAGTAACAAATTTAATCAAATTCAACCGTGAATACACTTATTCGATATAAGATTGTGTCTGAAATCAAAGCTAACAAAAATCAAATTCTCCAAATACTTCAATGAATTGGGAAGTTATTTTGAAAATGGAAAGGGTTTAAGACATATTTATTAAATGTTGAAAATGTTTTTTTATTATATATTTTTAACACTATGTATACAATTTACATATTTTCATTTAATACTTTCTTGATAAATTATTAAGAAAATGTGTAAATTCATTTTGCTAAAAATTAAACGTTTGGTGTACGTACCAAGAAGAAAAAGTACCCCATATGAATAATGAATCAATTCCTGAAATTATTCCATGCTTCGCTGTCTTTATATGATCACAAGAAGGAATAACGGCATCTCGCCCCTAAACCAACAATAATGTGTTTAACCATTCTTTAAAAAGGGAATCTCTTTGCTATGAGAAACTAGAAAAAGAAAAGGTGTTATATATAAAAAAAGTGATTATAAGAACATTTTAAAAGTACAAACATTTCTTTTGATTCTTTTTACTTTTGCAAAAGTTGTTTCTTTATTTTTAAAAACAACTCCATAACTTGTCTTTGAATTTTGAAGAGTGCAATAACAGGGCAATCTTTGCTACCTATTCCAATTGATCGGCCATTCAAATTAGTGGACTAAGTTAGTTTGGATAGTTAATTAAGACCAACTCATTCCAGAAATATAAGATAAATTTGATAATTAAAGAAGAATAAAAAAATCATAATAAAACTAACATTCTAACATATTAATATTTATAAAAAAGAAACAAATCAAATAAACTAAAGTCCAGTTCATTACTTAACTCTGACAAAAAAATCAAATCAAATCAAAAACTCAGTTGCCCCATTTGTCTTTGATAATTGATGCTTAACGGAACAAGTAGTGGTCTATGGGTTGCCTCCGCAGGCACCATCTGCATCGAGTTTATAAAAATGAATCCCTTTAAAGTTTATTCTAGACAACCTCAATTCCATGTTCCTTTGTCTACCTAGAGCACCTGCCGTTACATCTTAAAATTTAATGGCTTTACTGAGCAACACTGAAACCAGCAAACATCTATCAAGCTCATAATTTTACCTAATTCACTAATTCTAGGTTTTCCTACTTATTTTATATGGTAAATATTTAATGTTTCTTATATTTCTAAAATATTAAATACATTTACGTTTTTATTTATTCTTGTCTTAAATGATTCTAATTTCGAGTTCATATAACATAAATGAATTCTTCCAATTGTGTAGTAATAGTAATTTAAGAGTTTTTAATAGAATTTGGTTTTATAATAAATAACCATAAAGTATACATCAGTATTAAGCACTCCATTCTGATATAAACATTTTTTTAGCAAATATACATTATCCTTAAAAAAAAAGGGCACTTGTTTCGTTAACATGGGATTCAAGGTTCTGCTTAATTACAATTCAATCAATTATAGAAATTATTTGTATGACTTGTTCATTTTCATAAAGATTTTATTTAAATACTAACGGTATGCAAAGTCCGGTGCGCTATGGAAGGTTGACTAAAAAATATGACCAAGTTGAAAAATGAACAAATCTTATTTTTTTTACAGCGTCATCATTAAAAAAATTCTTTTGAAAAATTAAACCTTTGTATTTTGGTGTGTATTACTAAATTGATAACTATTTTAAATTAAAATTCAAACCATAGTTGTAAAACCCAGTTCGGTCCGGCCGATCGAACTAGTTCAATCTAAACTCACCAGATCAGTTTCACTATTGGACCAGTCACGCAATTGACCCGGAATGATCCAATCAAATTCGACCAGTTAGGTACCGAATCCCGATTGAACCGGTCTGATCAGACTGATTTTACAAAAATAAAAAAAATGAATCACCTCTACGATGTCATTTTGATATTTAATTATTATCAATTATTATTTCAAATTTTGAAGTATGGATGAACTTTTTACTCAAATAATGTTAGTTATACATATATAATTCTGAATTTTTAATATATATCGAATCAAACCGAGTCAATTACTAATCCACCGGTTAGACTACTGACCCACTACCTCGACCAAATCAATGATCACACCGAATTTCACAACTATAATTCAAACAATAAGAGTGACTTTAATCCCAATAGTTCAATGGGAGTTCAAGAACAACACATGATTTTGGCCAATGCTTAACTAAAAATCCAATCTCAATCAATTATTTTCTTGCATCATGCCTCCAATACCACTAATTTGTTATCTTTACTTCCTCGAAAATGGTTGGATTTTTTTAGTTTGTTCTTCAAAGTGCATGCAATTAAATCAATAATTTTTTATTTTTTTTGCTTATATGCATCAAGTTTCCTTTTTGAGTATTGTATCTATTATGTGCATTAAACCACCTTTTTGAATAGTCCCTTATTTTATTTTTTATTTTAAATTGGTCCCCTAATTTTTAAGTTATAAAATACTCCTTTTGTTTAATTCATGACAAGTTAATTCTTTAAAAAATTGATCATTTTCAATTTTTGAATACGATTTTGAACCTTTTTTTTATGAATTCAAGATGTGAAACTTATTTTATTATACTCTCTTATATAAAAATTGTAAAAATCAACTAATGTTCGAAACAAAAAAGATTAAATGTAGTGAAAAATGAGTCTCATAAATAATAAGAAAAAATATAACATTAGATTTTTAGATTTTCGATTGATCATAAGACTCACTTTTTATGTATTTTTTATTTTATTTATGTCTCTTTTTTATTTAAATATCAATTGATTTTCATTATATTCATGTAGATGAATTTAATAAGATAAATTTTACCTTTTGAACCGATAGAAAAATATTTAAAATTGTGTCAAAAAATTGAAAACAAATAATTTTTCGAAAGAACAAACTTGTTATGAATTAAATAAGGGAATCATTTTGAAACTTTTTAAAATTAGGAGACCAATTTTTTTTAAAAAAAGTTAAGGAATTATTGGTATATTTTAGCCATGCTAATGCTATTACTACCATTAATTAGGAAATGCACATGATGTTGGATCTCACTTCCAAAGAATAATAGCATTGCCACCAAACTCAAGAAGACATCATTTATCTTATCACTTCTAAATAAACTTTCATAATACTCAAATTCATCAACCGATGATGAAAATAAAAGTATCCAAGACCATGACACACTGGACAAAATAAAATTATAACAGATAATGAAACAAAACAAAGCATTAAGAGAGAATGAAGTTATGTATGAAAATGATAGGTTCCTTACGCTATCAACTAAGAGTATAAAAGATAAAAACAAAATTAGTATTACTAAGAACGAGAGACAAAAACAAGATAATATCCAACTCACCAAGAGCACAACTCCCAATTATAAAATAAAACCATCAATAAAACCTATCAACATAAATCTTTAACATACTCGTCATCATTTTCTTATTATTCTTTTCCTCGAAACAGACATTTCCATAATCATCCTCAGGGAACTTGTTTTAATGGATGACCGAGAATCCTGTCTCAATGAGCACCCTTTGAGTATCACATTGGAGGCAGTATTTATTATTATTATTATTATTAATTTCGTCTTCCCATGCTTATTCAAATATAACTCACAAAATGGCAACACCTTTAAGGAAAGCCTTGACTACGCCCATTGCAACAACTTTGAAGGAACGTACCCTTGACTACTTCCATTTCAACACCTTTGAAGGTATACTCGACTACCTCCAGTACCACATCTTCAAACGAATTGTCAACTACCTCCATTACAATTTATTCCTCAATTGCAATTGATGAATGCAAGAGTTCAAAATGATAAAAGAAATCATATGCATTCCATACAAATATGTGTAAAAGTAGTGTAGTGCAATTGAACTCGCATAAAGTAGCGACCTAAAACAACCACGGTGGATGAGTAAAGTAGTATTGTGTAATTGAGCTCTCATAAAGTAGCAAATATAAGTTGAGCAATGTAACCTAATGTTACTCTCATGGTTTGGGTACAATTATAATAAGTAGCTCTAGTAAATTCAGTTGGAAGGAAGAAATGTGAAGAAAAAATGTTAAGAGACAGATCAAAGAGTGTCATGGGCAAAAAAACAAAAAAGAGAGAGGAGGAAATGAAAGTGTTGGCCGAAAAATGAGAAGAGGAAAGGGGGGACAAGGCAATGATTGGAAGAGAAGAGGGGGTGGTGGTGAAAAAGAAAAAAAATGTGAGAGAAAAATGAAAGTTTTACTATTATAGATGGGTTTACCTGGTTGAATTGCATCCCGGCTTTTATTACTTTTTTTTTTTTTTTCTGTTAGGCCTATGTTTTGTTTGCTTTGGGAACATTAGGTTTCATGTCCCCCAAGCTTTCTTGTCTTGTTCCTTCTTATTTAATTTATTTAAGTACATATATTTAAATTCTAAATAGAGACCTTTTTGTCTCACAAATCAATCTTGGAAGTGCCTTTCTAGATCTACACATTGTCTACTTTTTAACACATTAAGCCCAATAATTATAGAGGAAATAACTGTGAGGAGTTTTAAAATTTAAATATATAACCACTTGTAAACAAGTGTAAATTTATTTGAAAAGTGACCTCAATTGTAATCATACAGACTATAACAGCTTCCGAACATATGGGTCTTGGCTTAGATCTCCACTAAGCCTTTTGCACCGATAAGAATTCAATAATAGATTTCAATCCTTTGATGATTCAATTTTCCTATTTGATCCTTACACACTCTTGAGAATTCAAACTCATTCGATTCCCAATTAATCCTACTACACTTCAAGAATTTTCCTAAATTACACTAACACATCTTCTACCTTCATAAAAATCCTTAATGGTCATTTCTCATTGCATGTTTCTAACACCAACTACATAGCATGAATCATCATTATTAGAGAGATAAAATTAAATAAGAGAGTTGCAACACCTCTGCCCCCGCCCACAAAAAGAAACGAAATCCTTATTACTCGCCCTTTTCTTAATGCATACTGTATTTGTTTATTTTAACACCAACTACGTCGCATGGATAATCATTGTCATAGAGACGTGAAATTTAAAACAATTGCAATCCAAGCACCAACACACAAATTTAAGGCAGAATAGAAAATATTCAGGCCATTTCCACACCTATAATTACCAGTAAACATTATTCAATAGTTCTAGAAAAGTTTTCATTACTAATTAAGTTATTGTTTTAAAAAACAATAATGTAAAAATTATCACCATGTTCATACGCTGTGACATTAAATGAAACAATAGACCACGAATAATCTTTTTTCTTTTCTTTCGTTAAAAGTTATATTTCTTGAGTTATATTTCTTTTTTATATCTTGCCTATGGTGGATTTTATTTTAGTCTCCATCTGAGAGTCCACGAATAAGGTGGAAGACCGACTCTCATAGCTGGAAGTCATCCTTCTGCTGAAGATGAGGTCCCTGTCATTTTTTTTTTTATCGATAAATATTAATTTAATTTTTGTTAGGGAAGGGATCTGAACTCATGACCTTTTCTCCTTTTTCTTTCATCATTAGACCAACTTCTTTCATTATTAGACCAACCTTATATCTCCTCTCGCTAAGTAATTGCTTGAAGATGCTTCTTAGAACAAAAATTAACATAGGTGAGAAAATCTTGGACCAAAAAGACCAAATTAAGGTGAGAAAATGAGGTTGGGCCAAAAAGGAAAAGATGAGAAAATCAGGGTCATCAGAGAGAAACCAATTTATATTTGATTTCGATTTCTTGGAACGCTGGTATGCGTTGCCATGCTTTACAATATCTCAACATTTCTCACACCCTTAGACTAAAGAAGAAGAAGAAAAAAAAAACCAACTTTACTCATTGCCTCGCTTCTTTCTATTCAGAGTCGGAGTCCATGTTGCCCATTGCTTTCAACCCTCTTGGTCTCTGCATAAGAAAATCCAAATTAGGTTTCTTTATTAACGTGCAAAAAGAACAAAAACACTAATATGATATGATACACGACGTAGCAGCAGGTTAAGTCCTTACTTTTTTTTCTCCTACCTTTTTGGATATCTTCTTCTCCCTTACTTCATATCGTTCCAGAGTAAGATCGCACAGCCATGTACCTGGACTAACGAGCTGCAACAACACAATCCAAAATGAACAGTTTGGACATTTTATAGTTTAGGCCATCAATGAAAACGGAAACATAAACAAGAGAAAGAACGATGGATAGAAGTAGTCAAGAACAAGAAACTGAAGATACTAATCAATCATGTTACCAATTACAGAATAAACTATCGGTGTAGCTCGTAAAGTAATACTCTCTCCTATGTAGTTCCTTAAGTAATAAAATTATATAAGTAATCTCTTGAATATTGAATATCTATTATTAATTTAGTCCTTAATTTGATATATTTTATTAAAGTTCAGAGGTCGATTTGATAGATTTTTCAATACTTGAAAGACTACTTGCTATGGACAACTCATATCATTCCTATCACAGTTCAAAGTACATATTAATTCCAGTATTTCCAATCCTGCTTTCCAACATACGCAACCAAACCCCAAGGTTACGATATAAACCTGAACACGACCGAGGAGTACCCACTTCTTCATATTCATCAACTTGTTCAATTTTGGTGGTTTATGAAAAGTCTGTTTATCGAACACTCAAAACTAAAAGGCTTCTGAACAAACCCACAAGAAACCCAAATCAAAATAGCCTGAATAATACACCAAGCAACTATGATTTTCTCACTTTCCTTTCTCTTTCATTTTTATATACACTCCCTCTATCTTTCTATATTTTTGTTCCTAGATAAAGATGCATGAAAACCCAATGTCATTTACCATCTTAAAAGTGAAAAAAAGGCTATAAATATAATATATGATATAATATGAAAAAAGAGAAATAATATATGTAACATGATTGTTTGCAACATATAGTTATCCATATATAATTATTCCTCTTAATAATAATTTCAGCTTTAATTTATTAAGTTCTGAATTTATCTCATCCACTTTTTTACATCCTCCTTATATATCATTTTATTTTCCTCTATCTAGCTGTCTTTCTTTATTATCATAGCAGATATTACATTTACTTTGTTTCTATTCTCTTATATCTTTTTTTTCTATTAGATGAGAACAATATAAACATATGAACAGAATACAACATTTTGCAGCTGCAACAAAGCTCGAAAGAATTACTAGTATTATGCTTGTGTAAATTTTATGAAAATTGACCTGTACCTTTTAACATATTTTTTAAATTATATTCGAGTATTAGAATATCATAAGATTTCCCCACCTAATTCAGTGTACCACAGTTTATAATTGAATAAAATGTATGCCACATAAAGAAGCCCATTCCGCATCAACATTGATTACACCAATTGGATAATTGGATGCGGACGCAGCACCTAATTAAGTGTATCTTCTGTTTCTTCCCTTCCGAACCAAAATATTTATTATTTTGTAAGACACAAATTTTAGGATATATATATATATAAAACATCCTTCCCCTAAAAAGCTTCGCCAGTACTAGATTTGCTAGCATTTATTTGATTATATATGTATTACTTGTTTTAATTTAATCTTCATATAAAAAAATAATTTAAGAAATAAATTTTATGATGTTATAATAACAACAAATAACATGAAGGAATTTTAAAATAATTATATGTATAAAAATTTAATTTTAAAAAACCCTTCAATACTTTTAATAAAGTTATAGGCATTATTACATTGTTTCTGAAAAATCATTATTAAATTAATCACATAAATACTTAAAATATTTTAAAGAAATTTATAAATAAATTAGTTCATCAAAGTTTTAAAATATCACCGTATTCATACTCAATAAAGAAATACTTTTTGAAAAAATTTATGATACCAAACTAAATCTTTAAAAAAATATATTTGGATAACCAAAAAAAAAATTAAATGTCTAATTCTAGAAGAATCAAATAGAGTATTTATCTTTAAAATTATGAGATTAAACTATGTATAAATGTTATGTAGGTTATCGTAGATATAATGTTTTTTCGTTAGAGAAATGCTAGTTAAGGAAAAATATTACTAGTATAAATTAGTGTATGTTATTATAACTTTTAATATATTTTCGTGGTTTTTATTAAAAAAAAAAAACTCTCATTAATATTTAACCTGTGTTTTATTAACAACAAGAACTTTTGAGTTCTCAAACAGAACTTTTGGACCCACACTATTCGCTGTGAACCAAGCTTATGGCTGACCGTGTAAGCCCATCCACAGCTTTCTAACCCTCTGTCTATAGCTTTTCCAGGCGGAGGTCGTAAAAGTAAAAGTAAAAGAAAGGACGCGCACTACCGTACAAGAGCCACAGAATAAAAAATTTATAAATAAAAAAAAGAAAAATAAATGGCCTACCAAATTCTGTCCCAGAATAATAATTATTCTCCTATATTTACTTTCTGTTTTATGTTATTTTCTTTGTATTTTTCCCCTCTATAATACTATCAATTATTATATCTATCATTTTTTACTTTAATTTCTTTTTATTTCTCAATCAAATAATAATTTAATACACATGATACTTTCTAGAAAAAAAGTTTCTTAGGCATCCCATATACTAATATACACCTAGAGAGAAAAGACAATAATAGGAAAAAATGATAATATGACAAGAATAGAGATATAAACCCATGAGGTCAATGAAATGTCTAGAATTTTGAAATATGCAAGTATCACTGCTCTATATTATCTTTTGTTTTTCTTTTGTCTCCCTCTTCCTTCCACCTACATACACCCCACAATAGAGTGTATGCTAATCACCAATATGTTTTTAAGTAATACTTAAATTAGAAGGATTTCCTGATGTTGGATTTTAACGTGATTATTATTAAGTAAAACTTTGCATCTCGCTCTCTTTTCTTAGAAATTAAATAGATGAATTATATTAAAATTTGTATACATTTAATAAAACAAATTTTATCACAAAAATTTAATATGGTCACTAAAACATTACACGCGTTAACTATAATTAAGTCCCCCAACAATTTTTACGGAAAATGATACCCTCATTCATTCTTGTTGATTGTCACAACAATTCTCAAAAAGCGTTTCATTTAGTCAAATTCTAAATTGAAGTCACGTGATAAAAAAAATCTTGTTTTAATAATCAATTACGTTCAAATATTTCTAATGCGTCGATTTCTACAATCTAGGATTTATGAAATGGTCCCTGTAGAAAAACTTCCTCAAGAAGACATAATAATAACTAAATTGAAGTGGAAATAACGTAAAGCTAAAAAAAGGGGGTTAGTGGAGCCTTACATTGAGGGTTCGTTGTATGAATTTGGCTCTCTTCTTGGGTCTCTGGGGAAGCTTTGAACCCTTCAAGAGCAGAAAATCTTCTTCCTTCTCCTTGTTTGTCAAGGCAATCACGAACTTTGGCGGCCACACCGGCGGAGCCGCGTCACCACTGCCGGACGGCGACCCACCACCGCCCTTCTTGCTATCGTGCGCGGTGTCTGATGAGACCACAGACTTGTTATTATTGTCATTAAGGTGGTTGTTTTGGGTCCCCCTCTTATCGTGCGCACCCCTGTCCGGTGAGGCAATTCCCCTAACACTCCCGTTGCTTTGGCCTCCTCTCATAGCACTTGAAGTCTCCGAATTCCTAAGTAAGATGAATGATAATTTTTTTAAAAAAATCAATCACAAGCAAAACCCACATATGATTATTATCCCATATGTTTTCTTTCTTAACCGTAAGAACGTGAAACACGACGTGATAAATAGGGAAAGAAACGAATATGCATTGAGAAGCATTATTTTGTTGTTTGGAAAAATAATAATTATACAAAAAAAAAAAAAACTTTAGGGGAGGGGAGTAGTGGGTTTACGAAATTGACCTTGTGGGTCGATCTAGATCGCAGGGTTTGAACTTTGAAGAGGTTGGGATATCAACCGATTTTGCGTAAAATATGGGCTGATTTTTTGGCTTCTTCGTGGGGTATTTGTAGAAACCGGGGGCTGGTGTGTGCGCCTTTAATTTTATTTTTATTTTACTTCCTAAGATGAAAAGATTTAGATGGATATTTACGAGATTTGTGCATGTGATTCCTTATAATTGACCCAGGTGGTTCCATGGAAAGTTTGGGGCCGTTGGATCTAGATTCTAGAGTGTTCATTGGCTATTTTGTTTAGTACCTTACTATGTGGTTTGATGGGACGTACCAGATCTAACACCTGGTGCCTCATCCAACGGCCACAAAAGGGATTTCTTACAAAATGACTTTAGAAGATGACTTTAGAGGAACACGTGGAAGGAGACCCTCCATTCCATGTTCCTGACAAAGCTAGGGACTAAGAGTAATAATCCTCATGATAATGAGGGGTTCCGGTACGGTGTTATTATTGTAGACCTAGAGATCCACAAAGTGCAGTGCAGTTAGAATATGATCTGGACATCTGGTATGACGGAGGATTAAGTTTAGTATTACTTTTCCACGGAAAAATATCCTCTCCAATTAATGGAGGTTCAAATAGTACTTATCTCACAAATTTTATGTGTCTATCTCTCTGGATTTCTTCAGTAACGGAAGAGGAGTCAGATCCCCCTTTTCCATGTCATGAAACATGATCTCCAAGGATAAAAGCTTAAAGGGGAACCTCCATGATCATTAGACATCATACCCTATTGTTTGGTACGTGTATCATATGAATATCAATCATACACAGTGAGACAAATGCATCAAAAAGCCGAGATAAAACCAATTAATTCCACATCATAAAATAAATACCAGATGAAGATGTGAGAGGGTTTCATAAAAGTTCAATTTGCAGACAGAAAACACAGACCGATAAGATGCCATATATCATGAATATCAACTATGAAATATCAAATTTTTGGTTGCAAAAACATCTAGGATGATGGAATAGAGTATGACAAGATCTTAGATTTGACAGATAGGAAATTCAAGTAAAACACTATTTGAATCTAAAATCTTTCCTATCTTTAGACCGATCGCTATCCCCTTCCTCTTAAATTTTATAAATAAAAAAAATCTGTTGCAAAGGCAAGGTTGGATTTAGATCTTCACCATAGTTTAGATTTTTCAGATTAGTTACTAAGAGATAAGGATGATCCAATATTTGAAAAAGGGTGAAGGATGAAGAGAGTGTGAAGAGATTGCAGGTTTGCTCGTTTTTCTACCAAAAGTAACAAATTAGTATTTGCTTATAAAAAAAAGACTCCCCAACTCTTTTGCCTGTCTTTTTGTGCTTTTAAATATTAGCCTTGAACACTTTAAGTCAAGAAACAATTGATATGAAGACACTGGTGAGGTAATCATTATTCATTACACATTAATGCGAGCTTCCTAAATTAGTAATAATAAAAATTTCCAAATGAATTTTGATTTTTGAGGGAAGAAAAGAAAGACGACCTCACGCAATTACCGTGAGCTCCCCTTTAATTTGGATGAGACATCCGCAAGGACCTGACCAATTGGAGAGTGGACAAAATATAAGCCTCATGGGTCATGATAAATATTCAGCCCAAATGTAGCAAATATCTTCAATGCCCAATTTTATAATATTCACGGTAACATTTGAAACTGAAGATTTCTGCGACTGACATAAGAGACTTACATGTTGCCTTCATCGCATATAATCGGCCCCCGCGCGCACAAAAAAATTTCGTGGCAGACATGAATCCACCCACTTCCACACAAATCCTATATGAATAATAATTTGTTTCCTACATGCTTATCGGATATTTGACTAGATCTGAACCCATTAGCCAAGCATTGCATGGGATAGGAATAAAATCAAAAATTAAATTTCCATTATCAGAAATATCGATTAGAACAAAAAATTATTAACACAAGTAATGATTCGATACTTAAGTTATTTAATTAAGGTTTGGAATTCAATTCCTGACTTGAATATGGAATCACAACTAAAAATATCCCTTTTATCTAAAAAATGAATCAACTGGGTGGAAGAAGAATTACACCTCGCAGCTGTACCAAAAAAATATCAATTATAACACAGAAAAATCTTTTCTGGAAATGTCCAAGAACCAAGCAAAATCGTTTCAAAAATCGAACTGCTAAATCATTAAAAAGGATATTGAACCAACTGTTAATAAAAAAAAATATCAAATATAAAATGATTTTTTTTTATTCAGCTCAATTCGATCTTCGAACCAAATCAAATTGCAAATAGCCAAATTTATTAAATTTTTACAAATTTCCTCATTTTATCTTAAAATTCTAATCTTATTATATACTACATATATTTGTACGTTTAGAAAATATTTAAAAATCATTTTAACCTGTAACTCATAATTTTAATCCAGTTGTGATTTATGATGTGATCTGATAGTTTTAAACAATTTTTTTTATACTTATTATATATTTGACTTTTTAAATAAAAAACTAGTCACTTAAAAATGGTTATAATTTAGAACTTCACTCTTATTTTAATTAATAAAATTTTATTTGTTTGTTAAAAAAATTAAAAGAATATTTCAAAATAAAACAAAAGTCAAAATTAGAGATCTAATTCAAACCCCTAAAAAATAAAACTAATTTTGTTTGAGATGGGGTTCGCTTGAAAGTGAAATTCATGAGCTTGTTAACGGTACCTGGGCACGCACCTCTTGCTAGCTGTTCTACCGCCATCAAAGATGGCCTGTAGCTTGATTTCGAACAGAGAAATTCAATATTATTCTTACCTAAGTTTTACTTGTTTCCAAATCCAACACTCCCTACTCCTTTCCTACAACTCTAGTTTAATTTTTTATATTGATTCCTATGGTAGATATTGGATTCGACGCCGGTATATATTTATTACATATGCTAATAAGTAATCTTAAGGTATTATTTAAGGAATTAAAAAAACATTAGAATGTACAAAATTATAATGTCCATACTCCTATAAATAGGAAGATCCTATATTTATATACCAGGACAGTAAAAAAAAAGGATCTCAACATAAATAAATAAATAAACAACTAGATGTAATAATAAATAAAGTTGAGGGAAGATGCAAAGAAAAATACCTGAGAATTCGCGGAGGAGGTTGCTGCGGGGAAGGTGGGCGTTGACGGAGATTCAGATACCCGTTACTCTGATTAATATTATTATTATTATGAAGGCTAATATGATTGTTATTGTTGTTATTAGTGAGGGTAGCAGTAGTGGGTAAGGATCTACTAATACTAAGATTTGAAGAAGAATCTTTATCGTTTCTAACCACTCTCCGATCCACCCGAACCGTTGTTGTTGTTGTTGTTGTCCTCTGAACCGGGTTGTTTGAAGAAGAAGGGTCGTGTTTGACCTGCACCTTCATGCACCTTAGTCTCTTCCTGTTACCCCACTGCAGCCCCAAATCCGACGTCGTTGCTGCTTGTCTCATTCCATCGGAGCTACCCCTCAGCAACAACGACCCGGCCCCACCACTACTACTATCCCCTCCAACTTTGTCTCTTTCTCTAACGCTATTGCCTTGATGAGACTCTTTATCCATCCTACCTGTCATGGTCACCATTAATTAGGTTAAGTTTCAAGGGATATTACTGAAATAATAACAAAAAATAATAATATGATTACATACATACATTCATACAACAAACAAACTTGAAATTGGTGTTGGATTTGTATTATCTGCCCCTTATTATTATTATTTTCATATATATTGATGATGCATTACGCTTATTACGCATCTAGTGGCACTACTGCTATATTTTAGTCAGATAAAATAAAGAAGGTGCGTTGGAGGGTCCACAGTTTTCGAGAGGGGGAAAGGAAAATGAAAACCATGGGAATCGCGCGGTGTGAGCATCTTCTTCCAAGATCAAGACAAGAAGTGGGTGATGAAAATTGAAAGGGAAAACGGAAATTTATAATTGGATTCAATATGGTTGCACATGGACTGCGAGATTTTCAACCATGATTTGAGGGGAAATGATATGTGAAAAAACGGAAAAATGAAAGGAAGAAAAAAGAAAAGTGATCAAATAATACATGAGAGCTTGGAAGGTTCAATGGCTTCTCTTAGACTTGGCTTGTTCAATCGGTTTGCTTGACTCTGCAGATTTCAACTATTGAGTAAGATTTGCTGTTCAGGTTTTGCTCTTTAAGCCAATTGACTAACATTTCGATTCACAAACAGCGAAAGAAAGAGGTGAAAAAGAAGAATCGAAGAAGGAATTGAACATAGAAATAGAGAAAGTCATAACAGAAACAGAGAGAGAAACAGGGGACTTAAAATCAACTATATTTGTAATCGTTAAAAAAAAATCCAAAATATTTGCAAGGGGAGGAGATCCAAAAGCATGAAATTGAAACCGTAAGGAATGAAAATCAACGCATTACAGAAAACTTGCACGATGTTAGCAACCAGAAGAAAAATGAGACGGTTTTTCGATTTTAGGAAATAAATGAAGAGGCAGGGGAAAATCATGGAACCGAATATTGGATTAACATTACGGTGAAATTCAACACCTCAGTTCCGATTTTAGGTAAGTAAATTTATAATTTCTCACCTAAACTAATCCGATTCCGTCAAAAACCCAAGCCTTAAGACGCGCCACACAAGCTCGCTGGTTTCAGTTCTGAAGCTTTGAAAAATGAAAATCTATTTCTAAACTCCAACTAATAACGACATTTCAGAGCTTCGATCTGCAACCACGGCTACAAGTACAAACTCAGGCACGATCTAGCAGAGAGTCCAGAGTTCCGAAATTCGACGATTTTTCGAGAGAAAAATGTATCTGCAGATGCGAAAACAGAAAACCACAAAAAACTTAGCACAAAGACCAAACATGAAATAGAAGAAGCGAACAATTGAGAAAAAAATCTTTCTCTGCCTCAATTCCAAACCTCTAAAACTAGAAATTAACGAGCACCTTCAAATATCGCAAACGAACGAATGAAATCTTCAGAAGAGAATTAACAATTTGATTCTGACAAATTCTGTCAAATCCTTGTCTGATAGACCTGCAGATAGAAAAAAAATGAGACGAAAAAAACAAAGTCAAGATTAGCGATTTGATTATGCTCAAAATCCAGAAAGAAAAATAGCAAAAGAAGAAACGAAGTTGAAAATTGCAGTAACCTTATTCAATGTTCAAAAAGTAGCAGATCCTCAACATTCACCGTTCACTAATCACAATTCGCGTCGCAGACGCAGTTTGGCGTAACAGAAAATGGTGGAAACGAAGAAATAAAAATAAAAAAGTCCTCAGAAAAATAAATTAGAAGATGTAAGAAGGGTACAGGGTGTTTCTTCTTCTTCTTCTTCGCTTTGTTCTCAGTGATAGAGCGAAATGCTCTCTGTTATATAAATCTTCTGCCACGCTCCGGAAATTCTTTACCGTTGATCTCTGATCTGACGGCTCTCGCTTACCCTCGCTTGAACCATACATAGAAACCCGTTACGTCGTTTATGCGAGCCCTTCTGTCGTTTAATTTTTCTAACGGCGTTACCCCTATTAACGGAATCTGCAGAGCCGTCAGATCCCGATTATTTATTACTTCTATTTTAAAATTGTTTTTTGTTTTATTTTATTTTCGCACTGGTTCATGCTCGCGCCCAGAAATGATGATGGTTGGTATTGCAAGTTAACTAGGGTTAGTTAACCTGATGATGGTTAGTTTTAGCATCATTTACTAAACCAGAACATTGATTTGTTTCTCTTCGGTCTTCATTTTCTGCGATCACTGATCAGATGTCTGGACTTTTGCTTATTTTATTTTATATATACATACATTAATATTGGTTATAAATAGTAAGCAATGTTGTTGATACAGTATTTTTATGTATAATAAAAGTATATTTTATACAAGTTATGTTAAAAATAAGTTTATTTTAATAAATTTTGTATATAACATATAATGAATAGTATTAAAAAAATATTTGTTTAAAAGCGTGTTTTCATCCAACAACTAATAATTAGAATAGACTAAGTATGTTTTGTAGAGAGTTAAAATATTAATAAGGACGGAGGAAGATAGTTCTATTAGGATTTTGGGTGAGACTTTCAAGAAAGAGAGAAGATCTTCTTCTTCGAAATACTTGCAATCTCAAAGGTGGATGACATTGTGATGAATGGAAATGTTGGGATTTAATTCTAAATATAGAAATTCAATCAATCAGTATAATCATTAATTTTAATCATATGCTTTTTATTCATATAAAGACTGTACAAAAATGAATAAAGTCATTTTATATTTTCATAATCAAAATCATGATGAAAACTAAATGCAGAAGCATACCTACATTAGTCATAATGGAATGATGATAAAATGTTGATCAGAAAATTGGTTTCATGACCTTCCAATTCTAGAGAGTCATTCTTTTCTTTCCTGAATTTTTCTCTTCGGACGGAGGAAGAGAAAACTGTACGTTCCTTTCTACAAATGGGACCATAATCCCTTATATTGTTACCATTTATTCGTTACCCCAAATTTGATAATTATAATTTGTCCCTCATCAAATTATAATATCACTCTATCTATACAATTATCATTTCATGACATATATGCCTTTAGCCATACTTTTATATTGATTAGGCCACTTTAATATTCTGGTTAATTATATAATGGCCCTATATATATATATATATATATATATATATATATATATATATATATATATATATATATATATATATATATATATATATATATATATATACACTTACAATCCTTATGAATGTGTTAGACTTTATGAGCTCAAAATTTGCCATTACATGTCTTGAGCATATTTCAAAAATCTTGTCCATTGATTACATCCACATGTAGAACCAAAATAGTTTTCATTGTATCAATCACAACTAAACTCATCAATGATCACTAATGCTGACATAATCAAATGACATAGACTTGTCATGAAATGTGTAGCATGAAAATTACATGCAGGTGGTTTGTACACGTCTATTTTTAATTGGTCCTACTTTACCTCAACAAGATCATTTAATAACCTTAATGTACAAAGTGTAATAACTGAATAATAAACCATATATATTTAACCAAATATATCCAAAAGTCAATATATGCATACATAAAATCTAACAGAGAACATAAAATACATAAAAGTGACTAACTCCCACTAAACCAAAGATTCCTCGAATTGTAAAACACTTATGTGAGCAACATGCTCATGAAAGACCTTGGGTGGAAGTCCCTTAGTAAGAGGATCTACTATCATGGAGTTTGTCCCTAAGTGTTCTATTGAAATTTGTCCACTCTATACCCTTTCCTTAACAACTAGGAACTTGATGTCAATATGCTTCGACTTGGTCGAGCTCCTATTGTTGTTAGAATAAAATACAACTGATTTGTTGTCACAATATAACTTAAGTGGTTTTTCAATTCCTTCCACAATTTACAGCCCTGTGAAAAAAATTTGTTGGACATGTGACCTCAAAAATCTTAAGAATGGGTGAATTAATTTCTCACTAGCAAACTTTTAACCCCCTTCTAAAAGAGATAGGCTCAGAATGCAGAAAAAGCAGCAATCAATTTAATAATGTTCTTTAAACATGAAAGACAAAATTGATTGCAACAAAATAAGTGAGATAAGGGAAGAGAGAATGCAAACACAGTTTTTATACTGGTTTGACAAAGTCCGTGCCTATGTCTAGTACTCAAGCAACTCACTTGAGATTTTCCACTCCCTTTGTAAAAATCTATTTACAAAGTCTAAACCACACAGGGACAACCCATCCCTTGTGTTCAGGAATCCTTAGAACTTAAGAGACCCTCAATCCCTTAATCAATCTCTTTGAATAAGAAGAAAGAAAGAAGAATTCTCTCTTGAAGAGAAGGATATTACAATTGAAGTCCATGGAGAAACTCTTAATGGATTTATAAGTGTTTGCCTAAGAGTTTCTTTTGAGAGAGCACTTGGCAATGAAGTTCTCTTGGAATCTCTCTCATTTCCTTTTGAGAGGATAAGACATTTTGAACAAGCAAAACTCTCTCTTCAAAATTCATGCCCAAGTCACCTATTTATAAGCCTTTGTTGGCCATTCACAAATTCAATCAAAAGATGTGGCTGTTGACAAATTTTCTGAAAACTCTCCATTGGTAATCAATTACAATGCTTGTGTAATTGATTACACAGTTATAATTTGAAGGGCTATGACTTTTGAATTTGAATTTCCAATGTCCCCTTCTTGAAACAAGGCTTTGTTTGTTGAAGCATTCTTGAATTAATCTTGAAGCAAATGCTTATCCTTTAAAGCGACCTTGTTTAATTCTTCTTTGGCATCATCAAAATTCATGTATTCATACATTCACAAATTTTTCAACCATATTCCATGATTTGATGCCTCATAGCATGCCAAAAATTCTGCCGCCACAGTGAATGAAGTAGTAAGGGTTTGCTTGGCACTGTGCCAAGAAACCGCACCACCGGCTAACATGAAAATATAAGCTGAAGTGGATCTCAAACTATCTAGGCATCCTGCAAAATCTTAGTCAGAATACCCAGTAATCTCCAACTGATCTGACCTCTTGTATGTGAGCATATAGTACTTTATTCTCTTCAAATACCTCATAACCCTTTTGGCTTCTTTCCAACAATCCATTCATGGATTGCTCAAATATCTGCCTAATACCCCAAATGTATGCTATATCCGGACGCGTAAATACTTGGGCATACATCAAACTCCCTACAACTGATGCATAGGGAATCTTCTACATTTCCTGAATTTCTAAATTTCCTTTTGGGCACTATTTGAGACTAAACTTGTCCCCCTTAGCAATTGGAGTATCCCCGGATTTACATTCCTGCATGTCAAACCTTTTAAGTACCTTTTCGATATAGCTTCTTTGTGATAATCCTTGAATACCCCAAGATCGATCTCGGTGTATCTGAATTCCTAATACAAAGGAGGCATCACCAAGATCTTTCATTTCAAAGTTTCTTGATAGAAATCTCTTGGTTTCGTGCAACATGCCTATATCATTAGTGACAAGCAGTATGTCATCAACACATAAGACCAAGAAAATGTACTTGCTTCCACTGAATTTGTGATACACACAATCATCAACAAGATTCATCTCGAAACCAAATGAAAGAATTACTTGATGAAATTTGTGATACCATTGACGAGATGCCTGTTTTAGCTCATAAATGGATTTTGTCAGTTTGCAAACCATATTCTTTGGGTCTCCTGACACAAAGTTTTCTGATTGTACCATATAAATTGTTCCATCAATGTTGTCATTGAGAAATGTCGTCTTGACATCCATTTGATGAAGCTCCAAATCGTAATGTGCAACAAGAGCCATGATTGTCCTAAAATAGTTTTTTGATGAAACAGGAGAGAAAGTCTCTTTAAAGTCAATCCCTTCCTTTTGGGTATAGCCCTTCGCCACAAGACGAGCCTTATACCTCTCCACATTACCATTGGAATCCCACTTGGTCTTAAATATCCATTTGCACCCAATGGGTTTCACACCTTCTGGTAATGGGACAAGTTCCCAAACTTTGTTGTCTTGCATGGACTTATACTCCTTATTCATTGCTTCAATCCACTTTTCTGAGTTGGAATCTTGCATGGCTTGATGGAAGTTGACTGGGTCATCTTCCATCATACCATTATTTTCCTCATGTTCCCGGAGAAATACCACATAATCATCTGGAATAGTACTTCTCCTTTCTCTTATAGATCTCCGCAAAGGTACTGGCTCATGAAGCATAGGTTCTTGAGGATCTTGAGTTTGTTCTTCATGAATGACCAAATTATCTTGAGTGGGTCAATAACAATATCTTGTAGGGGTTCTGAATTTGCTTTATCAAAAGCAACTGTATGAATTGATTCTGGAATTGTTATTGATCCTTCCTCTAAGACAAACTCTCTAACTTTATTCTTCCCCCTAACTCAATATCCTCAAAGAATGTGGTGGTTCCCGTCTCAAAAATTGTCTTTAATTTGGGATCATAAAATTTATAGCCCTTGGATCTTCCAGAATAACCAATAAAGTAGTTGCTCACTGTTCGAGAGTCCAATTTCCTTTCATTTGGCTTATAAGGCCTTGCCTCAGATGGACATCCCCATACATGAAAATATTTTAAACTAGGCTTTCGCCCAACCCAAAGCTCATAAGGTGTTTTGGCAGCTGCCTTAGTTGACACTCTATTTAGAATGTAAGATGCAATCTTTAATGCCTCTCCTCAGAGTGACTCTAGTAAGTTAGAATGAAAAATCATGTTTCTTACCATATCCTTAAGAGTTTTGTTTCGTGTTTCAGCCACACCATTCATGCTAGGTGACCCCGACATGGTGTATTGTGGGATGATTCCACATTCCTCTAGATACCTGGCAAAAGGCCCCAGACATTGTTCACCTGAACTGTCATATCTGCCATAGTATTTACCACCACGGTCAGATCTGACACACTTTATTCTTTTGTTGAGTTGATTTTCAACTTAAACTTTAAATGTTTTGAACACATCCAAAGATTGTGGCTTTTCATGTATAAGAAACAAGTATGCATATCTGGATTAATCGTCTATGAATGATATAAAATATTGTCAACCACTCCACGAAGGTGTATGAAATGACCCACATATATTCGTATGTATCAATTCTAAGACGTCTGTAGCCCTATATGCACTTAATTTCTTGCTTTTGGTCTGTTTACCTTTAATGCATTCAACACAAACATCAAAGCTTGTGAAATCAATGGAATCCAAGATTCTGTTTGACACAAGTTGTTCAATTTTGTTCTTAGAAATGTGACCTAAGCGCTTGTACCATAATGCTCCCGAGTTTGTATTATTAATTCTACACTTAGTACCACACAATTTTGTATTAAAGGATTCACCATAGGAAGCTACAGTATCAAGTAAATATAGATTATCATTAACCAAGAGTGAACCAGTTCCAACAATATTTGAATTAAAAGACAACCTGAACACATTGTTTCCAAATGAACACTAATAATCCAATTTGTCCAAATAAGAAACTGAAACCAAATTCCGTCTAAATGACGATACAACAAAAGTGTCTTCTAAATCCAAATAAAAACCAGTACATACTAATAATCTAAAGTGTCCTATAGCTTCCACTTCCACTGATTTACCATCTCCAACATAGATCCATCTTTTAGAATCAATTGGCTTCCGATAGCTTAGGCAACCATGCATTGAAACACTGATGTTAGTAGTGGCACCAGAATCTAACCACCAAGTGTTTCTAGGTACTAGAGCTAAATTGACCTCAGAACATAACAAAGTAAGAAATATACCCTTCTTTGCACGCCAAGCATGATATTTGGTACATTTCTTCTTTACATGTCCAAACTTACTGCAAAAGAAACAACTGTCACATTGATTTTGTTTCTTTTGTGTTGGACCCTTAGCAGCTTCATTCTTGGGCTCCTCAATTCTTTTCCGTTTGCCCTTGTCTTTAGAGGTACTCACAACATGAGTACTTTCAATCTTTTCTTGCTTCAGTCTTTCTTATTCTTGCACACAGTATGAAATGAGCTCATTAAGAGACCATTTCTCCTTCTTACAGTTGTAAGAGATCTTAAACTGACTAAATTGTGAAGGAAGAGAAATTAGCACTAAATTCTGATAGCTCAAGCTTTAGTGCCCTTAATTTTGAAGCAATATTTGACATTCCCATAATGTATTCCCTGACATTTTTCTTTGCCTTGATACTTCATGGAAATCAAGTTCCGAAGGAGAGTACTTGTTTCCGCCTTATCGCTTTTTGCAAAGCGCTTTTCATTTCAGCAAGGAATTCTTTGACACTGGTTATATCATCTGAAATAGTGTTCCTAAAGACCTCAGGAATGTCACGCTTAATGATCATAAGACTCATGCGATTTGAGTGATCCGACTTCTATTGAAGTTTACTCTGTTAAGAGGTACTGAATCCGTGTGAGAAGGGGGTTTCTCAATCCTTAATACAAGGTCTAGATCCATGCAGGCAAGAACAATTTACATGTTCTCTTTCCAGTCCTTAAAATTTGCACCATTAAGAACTGGAACCGAATCCAGATTAGCAAATATAGAAGCAACAACTGAAAAGATCAAAACAAATGCAATACGCTCACATAGCAGTCGTCAATGCATTTAAATAATCGTATATCTCATCTCAAGATATCTAGAGCACCGTTAATATCAAGTCTTTGAACAGTGGTATTAATTGCTAGTGATATCCTTATTGTAATGTTCAAACATTGATAATAAAAGCATGTCAAACAACAAACCCATCTTTTGATGTGACTTATCATTCATATGCAAAATCTCATAATTATCACATGTTTAACATCACAGGTGTGTACGTAACTTAGTTAAATGGTAACTTTCCTTTGGGCCAATCACCATTCATATAAATAATCACACACGTTAACCTTTAACATTTCTCATGAACAATCTACACAAGAGAGGTCACTTTGGTGATATCTTGATTCAATTAGCTCATTTAAATGCTAAATAATTAAAATGATATACCATAACTGAATTTTGAACATTGATACACCAAATCCAAAATTAAAACGTTTCTTGAGTAAATTATTTTAACTTTATTTATTTATTTTAAATTTAGAGGCCCATGATTATTATTTTAATATACTACAGCGGCCTCTAAAAGTAAGAACAAACACATAAATGATGCATTTAAATTTATACCAAATGCTTTATATCATTGTTCATTTTGTAGTAATGTGATAATCTTATTTTGTTTCCTCAAAACATTGTACCTAATGTGTGTATGTTGTCCAAACATCATACATGAATCAAGTATGAGATGCTCTGATACCAAATGTTGGGATTTAATTCCAAATATAGCCTAATTTCATTCTAACAGACAATCATCAATTCTAACCACATGCTTTCTATTAATGTAGAGAGAAATTACTGTACAGAGATGAATAGAACCCCTTTGTGTTCTCATACTCAAAATCATGATGAAAACTGAGATGAATAGAACCCCTTTGTGTTCTCATACTCAAAATCATGATGAAAACTAAACGCGGAAGCGTACCTGGATTATCCATAATGGAATGATGATGATGAAAGGTTAATCAGAAAATTGGTTTTATGACCTTCCAACTGTAGAGAGCCCTTCTTTTCTTGTCTGAATTTTTCTTTCCGACAAGGATAAAGAGAAAACTGTACACGTGGAGTTGCTCTCTAGAAATGGGGACCATAACCCCTTATATTGGTAACTACCATCAGTTACCCCAAATTTGATAATTATAATTTGGCCCCTCATCAAATTATAATATCATTGATATCTACACAATTATCCTTTTATGACATATATGCCCTTAGCCATACTTTTATATTGATTAGACCTCTTTAATCTTCTTGGCTAATTATATAATGGCCCTAACTCATTCAATTATGTGATATATATATATATATATATATATATATATATATATATATATATGTATGTATATGTATATGTATATGTATATGTATATGTATGACCCAAAATTGCTAACAGAGTAGCCTTTCTATATGATTAAATTATTGGATAACAAGGGTCCTATGCCATTTTATGCTTTTGATGGAAGAGGTTTTGGTAAACTAGAGATCAAGATTCCTCTTCCTTCAATATTGAAAAAAGACAAAGAAGCATTTTAAGGAAGTTCCTGTTTCGGATGAAGAGTATAATGACTCGCACAAGCCCTAGAAAGGATCACTCATGGTTACAATACTTGGTAAGCATATTAGTTTTTGGATATTGGGGCGAAGTTAAATCGTGATTGGGCTAAAAAGGGCTCAATTAAGATTATTGATGGTCTAAAAAATTATTATCAAGTATTGTTTACGTCGGATGAAAACAATAATATGGTAATCTTTGAAGGTATTTGGATGATGGTTGATCGTTATGTTTTAGTGAAACAATAGAGACCTTTCTTTTAGGCCAATACATCAGTGAAAAGGAAGCTAGCAGTTTGGATTAACATTCCAGAGTTACCAATTCAGTTGTATAAAGATGAAATTATTGGGAGAGTTGGTTTCACATTAGGAGTGATGTTTAAAATTGATCAAGTTACTTCTATTTATTTTTTAGGTCAATTTGCTAGAATATGCATAGAAATTGATCTTGATAAGCTTCTGTAGCCCAAAATTATTGCTCGTGGATATCTTTTGAATCTTTAGTATGAAAATCTTTATCTAATATGTTTCAAATGTGACAAATATGGCTACAAGGATAATGCTTTTAAGAGGTAGCTTAGGAGAGTGTAGTAGTGAAAGCAGATGCAAATGCACCAATGGTGGAGGATTTACTCTCGCGAAGCAAGCGAAAGTTGTCTTTTTTAAATTTCCTTTTGTAACGGATGACATAGTTTCTACATAAGATATGATACTATTAATTGCATCAATGTTGATTCTAGCATGTGTGGGTTGTAGATTTTTGCCAAGGAAAACATATGTAGAAAGCCCCATCATAGGGGCATTGATGGCAGAGAAGTGGGGTCCAATATGATGAAGGACAGAATAGAAAAAAAACATTTTCTAATAATGGGAATAAAGGATCTTGATTTCAAGATCTTGATAAGGGGTTAGTAGAGGCATGTTAGGTCATGAGGGGTAAAAAAGCGGGTTACGGGCCAAAATGAGAGTTTGACCAAGTGTCATTTGCTAAAGGTGATTCAGTGGGCCATAACAATGCTAAACCCAAAAGGGCAAAGGTAGTGATCCAATTTAAATAAACAAGAGTGTCAATCGGGGCCAAGAAAAATGAAGCTTCTTTGGTTTAGAAAATAAGGAAGGTCGAAGGTTGAAAAGGTGTTGTAGATTGTGCCAAAGATGATGAAGTCCTATAAATGATTTGTGTTTTTCAAAATATGAGTACATGTTTTATTTTTTGATGGAATTACAAGCAAGATGTGTTGGAAGGGAATGTAATTTATATAGATGAAGATATTATTCTTTTTTGGCGAATAAGTGAAGACTGTTGCATCTTTAGATATGGAAATTGAAAGTGGGACTGTTTGCTAGTTAGATGATACTAGACCTTTGTAGGTCAACCATTTTTCCCTTTCTTAATGAATCTTTTTCGTGCAATTGTAGAGGTACATGAAGTAAAGAGTTTTTGAATCTTATGACTGAGATAAGAAGAGAAAATTTTGCTTCTCTTGTTTTTCTTTTAGAGATGTATTTGTGGGAAGCTCATGGGCACTCTGGAGGTATTTAGTGCCTATGGGATTTGGCTATGTGAAAGGTGAAAGTTCTTGAGCACTCATGTTTGTCCATATGCTTGAGAGTTTGTTGGAGGTGTAATACCCTTCATTAAAATAACTCCCCATACTAAAAAGAATATAAAATCTCAAAATTATATTAGTCTGAAAATATCTCATGTATAATAAATGAAGTCAAATAAATAAGTTTTTACATGAGTAAAAATATTATTCTCAAATATAGGCATCTAAAAATATCTGATGCTAAATTTGACATATTATTTTGAGTACTGACAAACCTAAAAATGTATCTAGAGGTAACTAAGTCTTTAAACCTCCTCAATTTCAACAGCTTCTTCCTTATACTATGAAAACGACACTTTTAATGAGATGATAATCGCATTGAATAAAACAAACTTAAAGTATTTGTAAATAGTGTTATTCTTAATCGATGCGGTAATCCAAAAAATCAGTCATGAAATTCGCAATGAATTTAGAATAAGATTATATATGTATATATACTCCAATAAAAATCATATTAAAACAATCACAATTTATGACATTCTGAATAAATAAATGACAACACCTCAATTCATCCAAATAAGTATAACAAACACAACTTAGTGATTCCAAAAATCACAAGACTCAATTCTTTGATTCCTAGAACCAGGGTGGATCTCAGATTCTTTAAAGAGTCTTTGAGCTCATATTCCATGCAATGATATCTCCCTGTCTTTTCTATCATAGATGAAGGTATCCAGAATCTCTTCCTCATCTCAGATGGAGGTATCTATAATAATTTTATTTCCATGCCAAATGAAGATATCTATCATATATTTCAAAATTATCAATTTATGATATGAACAATGTTTCATTCACAATTATAATTAAATAAACACACAAATATATAAATACCAACATTGTCATTCACGCACAAGGCACAAACACACTTGTGAGAAAATACCACAAAGTAACATCAATGTTTATGTGTGTGTGTGTGTGTATGTATGTGTATACCATTCGTACCCCAAATTTTCCTTTACCACTATTATTCAAAAATTAAATATAATATAGTCCAGCATAAAAATTAAAAGCAATTAGACTTATATTTATATTCAATGACACAAATATTTGAATGGGAAAAGAACTCTCACACATCCCCTATAACAAATTAAAATATCATTGAAGTTTGTTGTCTTGAGACGAAATATTAGTGCAACACACTACAATACAAATCAATTAGTTAAAGAAATTATACATGTTCTAAAATATATTTGATACTAATGTAAATTCTTGAATTCTTTATATCAAGATCACCACAGAATAAAACGTTCATAAGAATTATACCTTGAAAGTTTAGAAGAAAGTTATTTTACTCACTTCTTGAAGCAAGTAATTCCAATTCTTTATTATCTTTGAATCAACAAAATTTTCCTATTTCTTTCTTCTTCTCAATCCTTGAGCAACTCACTAATGTCAAGAGAGATTGTTTATTTGTGTGTTTCTAGGAAAATGAATGAACTGTCTTATCCTTATATAAGTGTTGTACAGAATTTGAAATAATATCTTTTGATATTTGTTTAACCAACCTTTTTTATTATCTTTAACCAATCTAATATATTATTATACTAATATCTTTTCAAGAAATATAACAATCTAATGTATTAAAACAATTTAATTTATCTCTTTATTTACTAAATGATATATTTAAATAATCTTTATCTAAACATTTATTGGATTATTTTTGGGATGTTATAGGAGGAATTATTGTTCTAGGCTTCTAACAATTGTTTATGACATTATTCATATTACTCTTCGTCAAAGTTTATGAGATGATTTTAAGTCTCTAGCTTTGGATATTGATAGGGCATAGGCGGTTGTGGGGGATTTTAACTCTATCCTTCATTCTCATGAAAGGAAATGTGACTTTCCTTCTCTATTTTGTAGAGATGTTATAGGTTTTAATCAAATGATGAAGGATTGTGAGCTCATTAACATTGGTTTCTAGGGATGTCCATTTACTTGGAAAAGAGAGAATTTGGAGCAAAGGCTCGATAGAGTGTTGATGAATTTGCAATGAAGGTTGAAATTTCAGGATGCTACGATTTTCCACTTGCCTCCTTTTAAGTCGGATCATAAGCCTTTTTTGATAAAGTTAGTAGTTAATGTAGGGAAAAATAATCATAGAAGGTTTTCACTTCATGGTTGTTTGGGTTACTCATGATTATTTCAATAAGTTTATGAGAACTAATTGGAAACCTTCAAGTTCTTAGAGCCAACATCTTCAAGAGTATTTTTTTTGCTTTCTACAAATTTGTCATAAGATAATAAACAAGCTTTAACAAAATGATAAACAACACATGAGTATAAATAAGCTTTAAGTTAGAACAATCTTGTGTCAGTTGATCCACGTGCTCGGTAACAATACATGTGTTCTTTAAATAAACAAGAGTCATGTTCATAAATTTTATAAAATTATTATTTTACATTTTTACTTAGTTATTTTATTAACATTAAATTATTTTTCAAATTTTAGAGAATGACAAATTCATTACTATCATTTTGTTTTTCCAATTTTTAGATATAGTTTTGATTTGTTGTGGTATGTCCATGGGAACATGTAAGGCATCTACAGTGTATGATTGTTTATCTTAATTTTGTAGGTCTTATAATTATTTTTTTTACCGATTAAAATGGTAGAATGGGAAGTCACTCTCAATACTATTGGACAAGGCGTCAATGACATGTTGGGGCTGCCAGCATAGGCCCACCTAGAGGACAACCACACATGTTTGAATTGCAAGCAGTTACACCCAATTGCAGTTAGGGTTGTGCAAAAAAATCCAAATATGTAAAACCAATTCATATCCAATTCAATCAAATCCACTTTAAATCCATTTAAATGGTATGGTTTCATATCCAAATTCTTTTTTTTTTATTTTAAGTCCAATCCAATTAATTGAATGTGGATTAGATATTTGTTTGAATTTTTTAAATCCAATACAATTTTATGGACGATGACGGCTAGGTTTTTTTGGCCAACTTCGATAGGACATATTTTTTGGTTGATGTCGTCTAGATTTATTTTGGTTGACATCAACTGATGATGTTTTTAAGTCGTCATCGGTTGAGACTGTTTTTCGATTAATGTCGATAAGGGGTTTTTTGGCTGACATTGATTGAAACTATTTTTTGACCGATGTCATCCAAAGTTTTTTTGGTCAACATCAGTCGAGACTATTTTTTGGTCAACGTCAACTAGGGTTTTTTTTGTCAATGTCTATTGAGATTATTTTTTGCTTAACGTTGGGTAAGTTTTTCGACCAATATTGGCTAGGGTTTTTTTTGGTTGACGTCAAAGGAGACTATTTTTTTACCGACGTCAACTAGAATTTTTTTGGTCAATATTGATTGACACCGACCAAAAAAACCTAGTCAACATCGGCCAAAATATTCCCTAATTGATGTTGGTCGAAAAAACCGAGTTGATGTCAACAAAAAAATATCTCTAGCCAACGCCGACCAAAAGAAATAGTCATGGTTGATGTTGGCCAACAAACCCTAGCTGACATCAATAAAAAAAAATAGTTTCAACCAACGTTAGCAAAGAAACCCAGTCAACGTCGACCAAAAAATAGTCTTGGCTAATGTTGTCCAAAAAATATCAGCGACCGACATCGACCAAAAAACACCTTACCGATGTCGGCCACAAAAACCCTAACCAATGTCACCAAAAAAATAGTCACGATCGACACTGATTGAAAACCCTTTGTCAATGTCGACCAAAAAATATCAACGACCGACATTGACTAAAAACCCTAATCCACCTCAACCAAAAAATAGTCCTACTTAAGATCGGCCAAAAACATCCTTGACCGACGTCGACCGCAAAATGCACTGACCAATGTTAGCTGAAAAATAATCATGGTTGACGTCGGTCTAAAATTGTTTGGGCCGATGTCAGCCGAAATTTCCCTGGTTGAGGTAGGCCGAAAATACTCTAACCAAGATCGATCGAAAATAATCTTGACCAAGGTCAGTTGAAAATAGCTCTTGCTAAATTTGATCAAAAACTACAACGACCGACATTGATCGAAAACTGTCTCAATTAACTTCGGGCAAAAATAGTTTTTGATCTGAAAACTGGATTTGTAATGGCTTCGAAAAATCCAAATTGATTTTTTACAAAATATGAATTTTGATTTAAATCCAATCCATTTAGTTGAATATGATTTTAAAATCCAATTCATTTAAATGGATCTATATTGGATTTCTAAAAATCCAATCCATGCCCACCCCTAGTTGTAGCTACTCAACTAGCTGTAGGCGCCAAAAGATCTCCTTGAAGAGGGTTTCCCACCAAGCGGAGAAAGAGGCGTCAAGGGATTCAAACCCACAACCTTACAATCCCATATAGATTTAAGTATTTTACATAAAATTCGTTCCAATATTAAGTTGCTAAAATGAGTGTTTAACTTAATTGTGAGTCCTACAATAATTGAAAAACATATTATTTATGATATAAATTTGATTAAACAACCTTGCGTATATAAGCAATGGTGTTTATATGAACAATTTCATGTCATTTGCTCCAAGGAAAAATAAAAGAAACTTATTAACATTGCTTAAAGTTAAACAACTTATATAAGCACATGTAATAGAAATGCTCATAATATTTTTTTCATAACTAACTATCTTACTCAACAAGTATAAAAAATCATTAAATATTTAAAATACATTAAATATTTTTTTTATTTAACAGCAAGTCACCACTAAAGACGTAGATTAATTGATTAGGAATTATTTCAATTTAATTAATGATGTCAAGTTTAACTCATGAATATACAAAGGTGAAATTCCTGTAAAAGGTTCCTCATGTTTGGTAAAAAAAAAAGATTTGTAAAACAACATAACATTACTCTTTTATCTATTGCGATTTACTTTTGGAGCAGTCACTTGACTATTAAATGCACACACTCGTTAAGTTTTGAGATCTAACACGTTGAAAATGAGATCCTATTGTTAGAGCTTGTGATCCTATGTCCTTTACCTCTGTTGTTCCATGGTTCTATTCTTATGTTAGGTTAGAACGTTTGATCCCTTATATTATGATGCACCTAAGAGAACCTCTTCATATGAAAAATTCGGAATTCACTAAGAGTTGATTACGGCATGAAGAAAACACTTGTTATTTCAGTATACTATAACTCATTTCGGCAAAATATACCAACATAATTATTCTTATTCAAATTTGATGTCATGCTTTTAAGTTGTCCTTCAAATAAAAATTATCCCAAACTTTAGATAAACAAAAGCATCAACAAAATAATCACAACTAATAAAATAGTCGTACTTTATCCCAATGAGTGTTGTAAAGGTGTACCCAAGCATAATTGAGTCCCAATATTTTACAAAAATAAATACAAGTTGTCATTAATATTAAACAATAATTTTGGCATCATAAATTCTTCCGGAATAATTATACAAAAGTGACCAGGGAAAACCCGATCTGCCAGTTGCCCACTGAATAAAAACACACATCATATTACTATGTGTTGTCATACATGCATTGTAATGAGTGGATATTCCAAAGCAATTGGTCCCTTTATCCCTCCTTAATCCTTATGCCGTAAATGGCACCATCCCTTGTAAATTGTAATTGCTTCTTCAGAAATAGAATTATACAAAGGTAGTTGCAATATCTATTTGCCAAACTATAAATGTAAAGACCCTTCTTCCCAATCCTAGTAGTGTCCCAATTGTATTTACAAAGGTGGGACAAGATATGTATATACAAGTACAACCATGTAACATAATGTAACAATAATCATACTTTGGTCTTTACTAGTGCACATTACAGGGAGTTATTATGCACTGAAACCCCTTTGCAGAGAACTCCAGGGATTGGAAGGAATACTGACACAAGCTTGTGCTGAAGCCTCAGCCATTTGTTCATTCTTTATCCCTACATTGCAGATGTTTGCAAAGGACCTCATGTGTTTCATCCCGTATTGAGACAAGGATCCACAATGTGTCTCAAAAGTCCTCACCTGCATTCAAAATCGATCAAAAGGTGAAGCATTTTCTCATAAACCAAAGTGAACAAGAAGATGCTCTACAGTAAGCAAGAAAGAGTGTCAATTCCATGCTCAAAGTTCGACAATGTTTGCCCTTGTTAATGTCTCATAACAATGTTTGCACTTGTTCATGTGTAAAGAGTTTATTTTTCCAATTAGAAGCCTTCACAAAGCTCAACTTCATCATTGCTTCAAGGGTCAAGCCAAAAAGCAATGAATCTAATTATATTATAGTAGTACTATATTTTTATAGTAAAAAATATATGTACCAATAAGGTAGGAAGTTTTATACCACCAACCAATTAGAAATTACCATATACAGTAATTTTATTAACGTTTATAATAATTATCTTTAAAAGTCATTCTTAGCATAATTTCTATTTAAGTCACAGTGTAAAACATCTTTACCTATCTGAGCATAGATTTTAAACTCATTTTTATGCCAAAAGTCTATCTATCATATTGGCTTCAGAACAAAAATGATACCATGGTTTTCAGGCAGTGCCAGTCATCAACAAGTGCCGATCCAGCCGGTCTAACAGCGTTGAGTACTTCTGGACCCTTTTCAATGCCAAATAAAAGCTTCCCAATCAGTTTTACACTGTTGTCTACATGCATTCTGTGAGACATTGCTTCCAAAACTTGTTTCTGAGCTGTATTTTTCCTGAGAGAACCCTCAGGAGCTTTGCGGAACTGGCAATAAATAAACAGTGAAGACAGAGTGAAGATATACACGATATAATAAGCCAAATTTAATGGCACACAGAATAAAATGTGGCATCAGATTACAAGCTTTATTTTCTTGTAGTTTTAGCATTTGGTGCCAAACATCCAAGGGAAAAGAGGGTTACTAGCAACTCCCCCATGCTTTAATAGCAACAAAACATGAGATGTACATAACTTTACAAATTTATCGATTTTACTTCCCAATTTGTTATATCTGACTAGTTAAGTTTTATTGCATACAAATACTCAAAATATCTGTTATGGCATCCAATTTATTAACTATTCTACTTTACTCTCAACACTCGGCAACATTAATTTTCTTTTTATCCATAGAAATTGAATTCAGGTATTAGGAGATTAAGAACAACTCTTGCACACCGCTCAATCAATTAAGCTAATTTAAGCAAACAATATGGTTTGTTCCCATTCTCAGTTCATCACGTATGTTCATTGGTTGTCACTGGTGAGGACAAGATCAAGAAATTAATTCATAACATAAAGAATAAAAAATATTGCACAAATAGGATACCTTATCCCAAAAATGGATGAGATCAGCATCACGTTGGTTGACTGGTTTTGAAGGTGACCATAAGGAGTTTTCATCCACAAAAGTGAAATTATCATTAGCAGGATCTGTACCCAAATAATGGAAGAGAACATCTCTGCTAAGCCCTACATCACCATACTGCATCACGTGAGAGCCATAGTATGAATCTCCAGATATAGTCCTCTCTTTAACCTGTAAGCACAAGAGTAAATAAGACATCAGTCACACATTTCTTAACACAATGTTTGACCCATAAAATTAAACCAAAAGTCTATCTACCAAAATTAAACCAAGAATTATATTAAAAAAGAAAAAAAAGAGTCCCACTTGTAAGTTGTAACTAAGCAATCAAGCTATTGAATTATAGTATTCAATTTATATCATTTAATTTACAAAAATTAAATCAAGTTAGCAACAAGAACTTACCAATTTATATTGTTGGTGCAGAGTTTCTGTTCGCAAATTGTGTCTGTCACTGCTCACAAGTATAGATAATTGAAATTAAATCCCTCAAAAATTTACATTACTTATATAAAATAAAATTCTTCTGATCTAAGAAAAAAATAGCAAGGGCAAAAGTAAATAAATAAATATAATTTTATTATAAAAAGCTTTTCAAAGTACAAACAATTGGTATATACAACTCTCAGAGAGACAAACACAATACGGTAGTCAAAGGCATCGAACTACTCCATTGTGATTGCATTGGTCATGGGTATATAATATGTTTGTAATACAAAATCATAACACAATTAATATATCAAACATAATATTTAACTTGTGTTATTCTTACAACATGATTTTCCAAAGTATGAAAATAGACCTAAACAACTGTTAAAAAGTGATCTAATATTAAATGGTGGCGCCATGACCCTTATGACCGAATGGCGTGACAGATTTTTTTGCCAACCATTATAGGCAATTTGTGAAGGGAGACCCGTTATGGCTGCAAGTTTATATGGCAAAATTTTGGCTGCGTGTTGCATTGATAACACTAATTGCATGACATTAATGTCATTTATGATCTAATTATGATTGCTTATTATGCACATACCTGTCTTCCATCCAAGCAACACTGTACAAGTCACCCAAACAGGTTGTATATTCTGGGGGAGGACTAGGATACTCCCCGGGGCAATATGTTCCCCAACTACTTTCTTCTGCATTGGAAGCAGTGGTTGCATAAATATTGATATCTTCAGGAAGAAGACCTTCAAAGATACTCCCAGATTCACATGCCTCCAGATAAAATACCTGCACCACCATTATTTAAATCCAAAGATGAATTTAGTGTGTGATTAAAATAGCTTATTTTGTATTCAAATTTTGTGTTCAAAGCAGCTTGTGAGAGAGCTTTTGGGTGGAAAAAGTAGTTGCCTAAAAAATAATCAAATCCAAACATGATATTAAACAGCTTAAACAGGATTGATACCAAAATTAAGATGAACTATTAGTAACTTACTAGGTTTTTATATGTTCCAGAAGCATGCTTTTTCTTCAAGACTTCAATCAGATCATCCGCGTATAAGTAAGGACCAGCAGGCATCCCTAAAATCCATTTCCATATCCAAAAAAAAAAAAAAAAAACAAGTAAGAAATAGAGCAGATACTAATATTATTGGTAGGAAGAATCACTTTGTCATGCAATGTTCCAATAGAAAATGTTGACAGAAGAGATAATGGTCAAAACATTGGATAAAAAAAACACTGAAAACCACATATCCCACCCCTCTATCCCTCTTCTTTTTTACTTTTCCTCTGGTAACTGTAATTTACCCTTCATGTTATCCACATGTATTGAAAAAGAACTCAAAAAAGAAATACAAAGAGGCCATTCAATCTACTGAATTATGGGACATAAAAAGTCTCTAGAAAAAAAGGGTAACAACAATATGATATAACGGAAAAATAGGATTATAAAATTAGAATGCATGATTTTTATTTCAATACACTTTGAAATGTGATCATTATAAATTACTACCTCCGATCCTATCTATAAGAAACAAGTTGTAATGTATTTTATGCTATAACTTATTTCTTATAAATAAGACCAAAGGTAGTATAAATAAAAGTTGTATTAGGCATGATAGAATGTATTATAACCATATGTTGAACCAAAGGTAATGTAATTAGTTCAACCGAACAACATTAGTAAACACACTATTTGTCAGTAACAACCTCAATCTAGGCCTATACCATGCTGAAACCCATATAAACAACCAACACAATCCAATTCATGACTTCCATTAAAAATTTCTGTGAAAGAATTCAGAGGAACTAACCGAGCACCCCAGGACCTCCATGGTCAGTATAGTATACAAATATATGATCATCAGGACCACTGTCCACAACCTTCCCACTGCCACCAGTCAGTGCTGACTTATTTCCAAGTAAAGCAGCAAAAAAGTTATCAACAGTAACATCTTCGCCGGTGTAATCCTGCCATAAAACGGTCCATATTAGAACCTATCAAACTTGAAAAAGCAAAATACATCCGCACCCCTTAAGATTTTTTCAAATTAGACATAACATCACTTTTTTTGTTCTATTCCCACGCTAATCTCATTATGTATGAAAAGATTACACTGCCACCCTTTATATGTTACACTAATACTCCTTAATCTTTTGAAAATATTATATTGACATCCTTTATATATTACACTAATACTCCTTAAAAAAAAGATTTTTGTAATGATTAAAAAAGCAGAGAGTATTTGTGTAATGTCACGAAACCTCAGGAATAGTTAGTGACCTAGTGTAATTTATTCAACTTCAAATAGCAATAAAAAAATAAAATACAGGATGTTAAAAAACTAACATAACTTACCTTTGGAACTCCTTTATAAACATCACCTCCATCTGGTTTGTTAATGATGACTCCAGGCCTTGGGTTTTCCCCATTGAATGCAATGTCATCATACATAAAAACAATAATATTTTCTTCTTTCAGACCACCTTTCCTCAATATTTGATAGGCGTGACAAACATCAGCCTGATAGAGCAACAAAGACTTAACATTAAAACTAAACAATTAAATACATACAGATAATGGTGAATTAAATTATTAAGGCGTCAATCATTTTCAATTTAGTCAGAGATAACTTTGTAAATGATTTTACGTAAAGAGACTAAATTGCAATCGTTTTCATACGGGACAAATTGAAATTGATTGAGTGTTGCGTAATGGATCAATAATATATTGGTTGAATTACTCATTTTATTTTTATAGTTTTACAATTTGTTTTAGTCTTTATAGTTTTAAAGTGGTTTTTTTAATCTCTATAGTTTACATTTTAATTCTTTTTTAGTTCCTATAGTTTAAAAATAATCTTTTTAGTCATAATAGTTTGTATTTTAATTTTCTTTTAGTTCTTATAGTTTAAAAATGATTTTTTTAGTTCTTATAATTTCTTTTAATTATATTTTAGTCCTTATTACAAAAAAATAATAAAAATAATTAGCTACAAATTAGTTATAAATTATCAACTATTTTTTTATTATAAATTATCTTGTGATAAATTAATTACGAAATACTTGCTAATATTTTTGTAGTTAATTGTAATTGATAATGGTAAGGACTAAAAAGGAATTAAAATATAAAATATAAGAAATAAAAAGATCATTTTAAACTATATGAACTAAAAGAGAATTAAAATACAAACTATAAAAACTAAAAAAAATCACTTTCACACTACAAAGACTAAAAAAAATTAAAATATAAACTATAAAGACTAAAAAAATCACTTTAAAATTATAAGGACTAAAAGATACAAATAATAAAATTATAAGGATCAAATGAGTAATTAAACCTAATTAAACCTAATTAGGAGTATAAAAATGCCACACTTTTTTCTTTTACTACACACGATCTCTTATTGAGTGAAATTTATCTGGATCCCATTGGTAGGTTTCATTTCTAAGCTTGTGGGACCCCTAGGAAAAATCATGTTAGAAATACTCAATAAGAGAATATTTCAAACAGTCCTTTTTAGCAGTGTCTTACAGTTAGTTACTTCTAATCACTGTCTTCATAAAAAAACTACACCTATGTCTCTTGTAGCTCCTTTACTATGCATATGGACCTTCTATTAAAATAGGGTAGATTTCTGTAACTTTTCAAAAACAATATATGTCAACTATAAGAATAATAGGAATATATAAAGGGAGATAGTTGCAATTTTTTAAGAAGTGCACAAGTGTGTAATTATTCCTATATTTTAACTTAAAATTAAAAGCCAACAGCTAAGGTTGGTATTTTCCAAAAGAACTTCTATGGTTATAACAATAAGTTAGCAAGAACCCAGAACAGGTTCTTAGCCCAACTGAATCACTCAACAAAAAAATGCTACGGTATGCATGTCTCACTTCTCTCCACCATATTTTCATACACCATCACCACAAGGAAGAGATTACTTGAAATCATTAAAGCAAATAATAATAATAATAATAATAATAATAATAATAATAATAATATATTGTCAATGTAAATGCTGTCAATTTATAAGATTTATGATTGGATGAAAGTATTTTATACTGTTGGTGTAAAAACTATTTTTTCTGACAATAAAAAAAAACTTGAAATCATGAGAGATTATAGGTGTCAATTTTAAGTTGAATATACTTAGAGTAAACCAGATTTTCATATGATTGAAAATTGCTGTCGCTGTAATAGTTATTTGTGGTAAAGAACGTACTCACTGAAGAGTCCTAATCTCGGTTAAGTTCTGTCGTGATCAAAGAAAATCACACCTATTTATATGATTTCTAGAAATTATTATATTAGCTATTTATTAGGTCCAAATATCAGAGGTCCACTTGTACTCAACAAGACAGTTCACAGTTTCTTGAATATCAAGCCTGACAGGTGTGGACGTTAATTCAGTTGGATGATTCACAATTGGATGACTTTTTATTTTATTTTTATTTGTTGGTGAAGAGTATCTATAAATTTTATTAATAACTATTTTCTGTCAAATAAATATGATTAACCATTTTTAGTGGAATCTCCCACACTTATATTTCTTTAATCTAAAGAAATTAAACCCGAGAAACTGAGAACTTACTTAAGAGAGAAGAAAAACATAAAAATTGAAGTGGCATGCATGTGTATAAGAGATGGACCTGATGTCTGTAATTCCAGTAACCATTGGAACCGGCGAGGAGGACGGCCCACCGGGTGCCCTTGAAGTTGTCGTCGTTATCAGTTTCGGAGGGCAGCCGGAGAAAGTCTCCGACGAGGTCACGGCGGCCGGAGACAGAGGTGGCGAAGGCTATGAGAAGGAGGAGGAGCGTTGGAAGAAAAAAAGTGGGCATTTTGGAAAGCAGTGAAGGAAACAGGAAGAGGCAAGTGGATTTAAATAGAGAAAGATTCATTGAGATGAGAGGTTGGAGTGGCGTGTGGGGTGAGAATTGAGATGAGAAACGTTCTTTGGGAAGTTTCATTGTAGGACCACTTTACCTTTTTCGCTGACGTTATCGATAGCGCTTCATGTTCCTCCATTCTCACTATCTTATTATCATCGTAAATGGTTTAAAAAAAACTCAGCAATAATTTATAAATAAGAATATTGTCCCTAGATTCTCTCTATAGCCGTTTAGGATTAGGATCTGGCCTTAGAATCATAAATCCAACAAATGTGTGGATCTCTTATCCACAAACTAAATAGGTGAATTATTTAGGTGTTAATTAAATCTCATACTTTGTTTCAGCCACAACAAATTTCATGAGATTCATCATTATTAGAGATATTTTTCACATCTTATCAAATAAGAAACATCATTATGATTTATAGGAAATAATATAATAAGTAAATAATGAAAATGCACATCAAAGTTTTGTTCATGAAAAGATTCTACTTTAATATTTCTCTTCTTTGGACTGTGTTAGAAAAATATAAATTATCTATTTTATATATATAAATGATGTATAAATATATTAATATTTAACTTATTTTAATATGCAAAAAAACTTATTTTAAAAATTAAAAAGTTATACAATATATTTTATATTTGTCAACTAATATTTTAAAAACACTAATTAACGCAAAATATTATCAAATATTAATTATCAATAAAAAAAAAGTTTTCATTTTTTACTGATTGTGAAAAAATGATTATTTTTTAAAAAAATAAATAGCTATAATTACTTTTACAATTTATTCTGACTGGTACTTTTATAATTTAATTTAAATTGAATTTATTCTTTTCTCAGTTTATCATCATCTATCATAATAAAAACAAAATTCGTATTATTTTCGTGCTATTAGTTTCTACTTCGATAGATTTAAAGAATTTATTTTTTATCTAATAATTGTGAGTATGTGATAAAATTACATTTATATCTAATAATTTTGTTTTATTCTGGAAAGGAGGGAATGGTAACCCCTCAGATACTATTAAAAAACTCTTGAGAGCAAAACAGATCTAGCATCAGCAAATAAAGGCATTACAATGAAAGAATTAACTACATCAAAAATTCTATTTGTGTCAACAAATAAAATCAAATTTGATTAGACATTATTTTCAATTCTCACAAATAAAAAAAATAAAAAAAGATAAAACCAAATTCGGCTAAATGATGGGCCACTTGGTTTGCCTCTCCAAGTGAAACAGTCCCTTGCATATTAAAAGCTGTGATTCTCTTCACTATGGAGTAATAAACATGAGCCTCCTCACTACTCTGATGATATCTAATAATATGTTATTAACTTATTTTATAAATTTGATATATAATTAAAGTTAGTAAACAAAGTATGAATAAAATTAAAACTCTAACTGTCATTTAACACTTGATTATCTTAATTAAGGTCGGGAATTTGATTCTCAACTTAAAATGAAAATTACAATTAAAAATATCATTTTACCTAAAAACAGATGGACCGAATAGGAAAGAAATTAGTTAGGTGTTAAAAAAACTATATTTTCATATCTGTAATGTATCAATCATATTTCACATTATAATAAAAATTTAAGAATACATAACAAGTATGTTATTCTATAAAAAAAAAAGTATGTTATTAATTAATAATTGATGAACGTAGCTTTCTCTTTTAAGAATCGGGAATTTATATTAATGTAAATATGTAATGTGTATGTTTTGCCAAGTAGTGTTTAATTTTATATCTTTTTAATTGATTAAATTATTTCTTGATGATATTTTAAATGATTATATTAGGTCTAAGATTCAATTCGATAAAACAAAAGAAATAAAACACACCAAAAATTAAAGTTGAACCAACTAAAATGTGAGAATTAAAATTGTGGAAAAAAATAAAGAGACTAAGATTGCAAATGAAATTTTATAAATAAAAAAAATTGCAAATGAAGAACTAAAGAGGACTAAAATTGCAATTTAGTCAAATAAAAACCACTAGTTTATATTAATATTGAAAATATTAATAATAAAAAATCTAATATAATTTCTTAGTTGATGATTTCAGAAAAAAATCCTATTTGATAATATAATAAAACTCTCCTTGAAATGAAACTTTTGTGTAAAAAAAATTAACAATACTTATTGAAAAAAATGATTATGTATTCACAGTATAAAATTTTTTATATAATTATCTAATCATAATTTATTATATATAATAAGTTTATTCATTTTTAAAAAAATTATCTTAAAATAATTTAACGAGTGATTTGTAATTTAGTATGAATGCATACATTAAATAATTCCTATTTATTTAAAAATTAAATCTTTTTTTTTTCAGAAGAATTAAATATTTTCTAATAAATATTTCTGCATATAGACGAACATAGATCCATTAACCACATAGTTAACTGCATGAATAGCATTTGATTCGCTCAGCAATCAAGCAAAAGATAGTCTACCATTAGAGTGCTTCTATATCATTGGCTGTTGCCTTCTGCATTATTGGCATTTCAATAGATATTTATCTTTTCTAATGGAATATGTTACATTTATTTTCATTGTTTATTTTGGATGGGACTTTTGAATCTGAATCTGAATCCGAATCTGAATCTTAAACTACGTAGACTGGTCCGCAACCGCAACCCGGAGATATTTTTATAAACTATTATTATCATTAGCTGAAAAATATACATTCCATGTCTTGCATCTTAATTAGATAATAAATATTTATGATTGTGAGGGATTTTTAAAAGTAATTGAAGAATAAATTAAGAATAATAAATATATACACCAAATGAAATAATTATTTTTTTGTTATTATTATTGTTGACATAATGCTAACGTCATGAATTATTATTGATAATTTTCCTTCTCCAAAATATTACTTTTACGTAACCGGTACTAATAATAATAATATTGGTCATCGATTACTTTATTTCCCCTTATCTTTTTTATTTTAATAAGATTTTAAAAACTTAATAATTTCATAATTTTTAAATCAGGGTTAAACTATTTAGTATTTAAATTTTTCCGGAAAAAATAATTTTATACGTTTGCTATTCATGTGATTAATATTATCTTTGAATATATATATATATATATATATATATATATATATATATATATTAACTTTAAATTTTTTTATTTTGAATAAATAATTATTTTTGTTTTTAGATGTGTAATTTGATAACAATTTAGTCATTAAAACAACAAAAATTCTTATTTTAATATTTAAATACTTTTTAATATTATGGTTAGTGTGGAAAAACTAGTCCATGGTGGGAGAATAGTTTAGAAATGACAATTATTTTTAATCAATGAATGACATTTTTTGTTATTATCTTTCTATAATATCTCTTTCTCCCTCGTTTTCCAACCCTTTTTCTATAACGCCTAATCATGTATCGCAATCCTAAAGGACTAATTGGAGAAAGGTACACTGGATGAGGAAAGGAAAAATGAAAGGTGGTGGCACTACAACACTTTTCCCATCAATGTCAATGACAACAACTATATTGTATAAGTGAAAGAAAACCTACAAACCTAATGTCTTAAGGTTTTGGATTGAAGTGTGGTATCAAATTCACTTGAGTGATTTTCTCGTGGCTCGACATCATTGAAGATCTCTTGAAGTTTTATCCACTTTGAATTCTTAACAAGTGATATCAAAATTGATGGTTTGATTAACTATCTGACTCAAATGAGAATAATGGAATTAGTGGTGGATCCAACTATGGGAATTTCTTGTATTGAAAGTCTTCCTAACAATGAATCCAATTATGAAAAATCGAAAGTCTCCATGACAATGTGGAGGTCAAGTGACGTGTTCCATTGGATAACGACAATGCAAGTACTTGGACTATATTCATAACAATGAATGAGCTCAAGGGGCCTAACAAGCAGTGCAAATATTTAGAGCATATTAACAGTAATAGGGCCACCATTGAATACTCAAAGGTGAAAAAAGGTTTTTTGTTAAGGGGGAGCATATCACGTTAAAAAAACTTACACTTGAAGGAGATATTGTTGTGGTAGAAATTTGAAGATAAAGTCTCACATTGAGTAAGAATGAACAAGTTGAATAACTTATGAGTGAGAAAGATCCACGAACCTAATGCCTTAAGGTTTTGGTTTGAAATGTGGTGTCGATTTCACTTGTATGGTTTGTTCATGAATCATAGGTGAAGATCTCTCTGAGTTTTACCCCCTTTGAATTCTCACCAAAAGGAAGGTCAATGCCCCAACATTTATCTTCTTCCATGAGAAAAAGATAGTTTATGATAAAATAAAGAATACTCCATTTGCACCTTGTCTACTTGATTGATATAATATTTTCTCATGGCCTACACTAATAAATGACTTAAGAAGGAAAAATCCAATTTAGTGTGTCGTATATCAAACAACCAAGGATTACAACTATAAGCCTATTTGTTGTGAAACTCAAGGGGATAAATACCAGAGAGATTTTTACCAATGGACCATGAGTAACCATATAAGTAAATTTAACATTATACTTTAACCCAAAACTTTAAGGCTTAAGTTTATGGGTCTTATACTCACTTACATGATGTTCAAACTTCTCATTCCTACCCGATGTGAGACTTCACCTCACACTTGTATTCTAACATTATTAATGATCATAAGAATTTTTCCTTCTGTCCTTATCTTGTTTGTGTCAATGAAAGGAAAAGAGAGATGAAGAGAATATAGAAAAAATAGTCACCACCTTATGAAATATATGACAAATAAAGTTTTGAACTCATTAAAGAATACAATTTAACAATTTTTCATGTTTAATGGTAGCTCAGTTCAACAAATAACACATCAATAAAAATGTGAAACTTATGACAAATTATCTCATCCCTTAAGCATGTGGTTATAAGTTTGATCTCTAGTTCGTGCATATAAAGAAAAAAAATCTGTTGAAAGAGGTCAACTGCTTAAATGAATTTCAATATCTTGAGAGATTAATTATTGACTTTTGATCGAAAGATACATTGGTTCACACATAAAAAATATTTAGACTTAGAATGCAAAAAAAAAAATGCAAATGTTTAGTTGCATCTCTACTAATTTTCATTCTTATCCTATTTCATGTCCTTTTAAACCTTTTTCATATACTTACACTTTTATTATTGAAAAAAATATATATCTCCTTTCTTTATTTTATATATTATATTTATACATTAATATCTTTTATTTATTAAATTTACAAATTTAATTAATAAAACAACTAGGAAGGTACACAAGAAATAGGTATATGTTTAAGAATTTAATTTATCAATTACAAAATATATATTTTAAATGAATTATAATAAAAGTTGATAATTTTTTAATATGACAATTTATATTTTAATCAGTGTAAATTTTAAGTGTTTAATTTATAGTAAAATATTCTTACGCAAATATTCAATAAGAATTCATCTTATTACCAATTTACCATTAGTGAAAAGTATGATAAAATAATTAAATTATACTACCTTTTGTGTTAAAAGTTTAATACTAACCGAATATAAAATTAAAGTCAAATCTTAAATATATACTTTTTAAAAACTTATTAGTGTTTTTTATGCTTTGTGAATATAAAATAAATTATACTCTTAATTAACATAAAATGAAATCATCTGATGGAGTACAAGTGTTTAATATGTTGAAGTTAAAATTAAATAATTTTAGTAGTATTTGAGTTTGATCTTTAACATAAATAATTTTTTATTAAACTCAATTTACCTCTCAACTTTGGATAATAAACTAAAATTATTTATTTAAAAAATAGAGAAACTAATGTCTTGATTTAGAAATAAAAGAAACAAAATTACCATTCAACCTTTTAAAATACACCATTCTTTATAGTATATTTTTCATTTAATAATTTAAGGAAACATATTGAATTAGGATAATATGAGTCTCTTTTTCTTAAAGAATCATAAAGTTAAAACCAAAAAAATAATACACAAAATGAGTTAGAATTGAAAAACTATTTTCTGGTTTTATTTTTTAACATTATAATTATTAAAACTAATTAATGGTAACGCAGTCAAAAGTTATTCCATACTTAGAATTTCTTAATCATGATATTCAATCCGGATATGGGCATGGAGTGATATGTGAAAGTATTTTTTTATCCCCAAAAAATAAGCCAATTTGATAAGAGGGAAATTACACTTTTGGGTTATACTAATAAAATAAAAATTAAAGATAAAGCATTAAGATGTGCGTAATTACCCTAAACTTGAAGTTAAGTCGGCGATATCAACACAGAGCGGCATGAATTGAACTGAAACAGAGATATCCTATAAAACAGAGAGACAGGGCTAGCTAGGTACAGAATACTGGTAGATAAACATAAAAACAAAACCTTTTATTTCATCGTTTTGCGTTTTGCGTGAAGATTATTAGAGTTGTTGGGTGCGCTTGATATGGAGAATGGGGAGAACATTCTCGATGCCATCTTCCAAGACGAAAACTTGGAGGACGATGTTGAGATGATTGACGTTGAAGAAGGGGAATTGGTTGAGCTGAACGATTCCCAAAACGGCGTCGTAGAGGCGGATAACAAAAAACCGCACAGTAAGAAGCGCAGGCGCAGAGGTAACAAGAGAAATAAGAAGAAGAATTCAGGAACAACCGGTGCCATTGACATTGACAGGTTTTAGTTTTCAACTCTCTTCCTTATTTCAAACCGTTTTTATTTTTATTTTGTTTTTTATTGTTTATCGTCTAGGCCTAGGGAGACAGAAAATAAAAACCAAGAGTTGCGTTACGTTCACGAGACTACTTCAGTTACCTGACGCTTCTTTTATTTTTTTTTATCCCGTTTGTGTGCAAGAATGGCTTTAAAAGAGTTCTCTGTGGTTGAAAACGATGTTTTGAAAGTGAGTTTCAAGAAGTTGGTTTTGGTTGAACAATTAACATTTGCCGATAAAAAAAATGAGTCTAGTCCCTGAAAATGTATTTTTATTTTTCTTTTTATCTTATAAGGGTCCTGTGAAAACCATGATTGTGACTTATGTTCAAATTGCAAGGTTATGAGCATGAGATAGGGGATATAGGCAAGTTGATGTAAAATTTTAAAAGTATATGTATACAGGAAATGGAATTTTATATAACCATGATTAGATTGTATAAATGACACAAATAGTTAGATTTCAACGCAATGGATTCAAGTTAGGATATTACAGCACCATACACGACCAACCATTCCTTTGGGCTTTGGTTTCAAGTTATATATACTTATCTTGTAAGGAATCAAATTATCAAAGCTTTATTTTCCAACATTTGACTTAGGAGTATCTACGAGTAACCAACAACATAAATACAGGTACCTACTCAGTACAGTATTTGTACAGTTCGACTTTAAGAGTACTTGAGCTATGCCGTGGGTAAAATTGACCAGAATTGATGTAGGATTAAGAGAAAATAATTCGCCTTTTCAAAAATGTAAAATTGATTCAAGATATACAACCCACAGTTTTTAAAAGTATACTTATGTATATGCTTGAAAAATAGTTCTGCCTTATTATCCAAACAGAAACCAATTATTCTAAACTCACTTTTAAATTTCATTTCTAACCACAAATCAATTTTTTCAACACATTCTTTAGACATCAATCTTACTGAAGTTTAAACCAAACAGACCCAAAATTAACCAAACACATGATTACTATGCACTAGCCATTTTCTCATGGCTAAAGTGATTCTTTCGTGGAATCACATCCCCCCGGTTTCTCTACAACAGTTGCACCTACAGCTAGGAGAGAAAAAAAAAAGGGTCCAAGTGGGACCCACCTGATTAATGGGTCTAACCTATATTTTTTTTCTCTTCTTGCTATATGGTATACTGGCTAAAGAGGATCCACGTCCATCATGAATTGAAGCATAGCCCATTGCTCTTATCTTATCCATGTAAAATAGTGAATGGCCTTATAGCCCAGTGCATGAGGCTCCCATCTAATGGGGAAAGAGAAAGGTTGATGTACGCAACCTTTAAAAGTTGGAGGTTGTTTTCAGGATTTAAACTATGATCTCCTGGTCACAAGACAGCTGAAACCTTATCGTCCTTAATCCTTATCTTCAAAAAATACCCAAATGAATATTATAATTTCTAATGAATTTAGTTCCCTTTTCAGGTTTGTGATAAATACATGTCGGCGTCTGAAAGAGAAAAAGTCATACATGGTGTATACAGCTGTTGCTTGCCTTGGAGTTTGTGCATTGAGTGATCTCATCAATGAGGTATTCGAACCCTATCATGCATTGCAATGTTGTTTTCATGTTGAAAGCTTTTTTTCTTTATACTTAGTCTATACAGCTTTCAATGAAATATCATGGTCGTTTGGAGGTTGGAAAACAATTTATGAACAGCTAATGCTATTTTGGTATTGGAATGTACTGACTTGACTGACTTCTGAAATGTTTTCTGTTCACCTTCTTGCACTAATTTAATAATTCCAAATTTTCTGTTCTTCTAATTGTATTTCTTGCTATTTGCTAATAATGATTGGATATGGTGATTTGAATTTGGTGGATTACACTTTGCCAGTGACTTATGGTTCTCAGGGCCGGTCCATTATGACTTTTAAAGCTGAAGCTTTAGGCCCACCAATAAAAAATTATTTTCTTTTAGTTTTAATAAAGCAAAAAATGCCACATATGCTGGCAAAAAGTTCCAACATAGAGTTCTCTCATTTAAGGTAAAACATTTATTTTCAAAGTTTGTTTTAGGTTTCTCTCATCATTGGGCTGGCCATAATGGTTCTCTACATCACCAATACTGCTATTGATACATTTATGGATATTCATATTCTTGGCTTGTCACCGGCTCTCTAGCCTCTCGTTGTTTCTCTCCTGCAGGACTGTGCATTGCACTTTTTAGAAATAAATTGTTCCTTTTTTTTTTGTTTCCTTTTAATATCTTCCTAACTCAAACAGAGATGTGGCTTTTGCTTGTCTGTTGTAAGGAAAGGTGAGAGTTGAGATTCTACTTGATTTGGATCAGCCTTGAGCTGATTATGCTTATCCACTCCTCATAGCGCCATACAACCATTCATAATTCTGATGCGTACAATGTTGTATCTAACATTGCAGATTTTACAGAGATCATTTCAATCTCCTGTCTGAGCTTTGATGTTCCTGGCTGATGAACCACTTCAATTATTTAATTATTTTGAAGGTCGACATCTATTTCTTCTCTTTATCTTGCTCTCCTAAATGGAGCAGCTGACAAAGTCAGAGCCAAAATTGGATCTCTCTAGATATGCATAATATTATTTTATTGAGGGCTGTCTAAATTTCATATGGCAGGATCTTTAAAGATAATATTTTTGGTTATGAACATGCTAGGCAGCATCAAGCATTTTTCTTATGACCAGGATGGCCAGCATTTTGTTTAGTGTGAGGGATTACCCTAATAAATGCAGGAGAATCACACTGAACTGAAGGTTGTATTTAACTGAGCACATAACTCATAGCTTCTCTCCAGGATCTCTGCATTCGTTTGCTTAAATTTTGGAATATTTTGGGTCATGAACATATTAGCTCTTTGTTTCTACTGTTTTCATTTTGATTTAATGAATTTAAGATTATTTGCAGCTTATACCATGAATCACAGTGGATGATGTACATTATTTCTGTATTATTTATAAATGAGATATTGCTGACTAGAACCTCATAATGAATGGGCTTGTTTTTGTATTTTTAATTGTTTTTGGTATTCTTTTCCCATCTGTCCAATTTGATACACGTCATAAACTTCAATAATCGAGTGTGAAAGTCACAGGTGGAGGCTATACAGGCTTGTGGAGGCCAGATGACTGTTGATGGTAGGCGATTTCGAACAGGGGGTGGTGTATTGTGGAGTATCATTAAGGTTCGCGAACCAAATGCTTACAAAGAGATAATAAAGAAAGCAAAGGAGTTTGAGGTGTGGGATTGACCTTTCTGTTTTTTTAGTGTTTTAACACATCTCTTTCTGTATTTATGTTCCTTGTATTCAATGGAAACAGTTAAGTTTGTTATGGATGCACCTACTGTCTAGAACTTGAGCAAGGGGCAAGAAATTGTTATTTATGATCCTATGATGAAGGTGGATATTGGAGAAGGGATGGGTAAAATAGATAGTGAAGTGAATCTAGTCATGTACAAGGAAAGGGATATTCAAAACTGCATTAAACTCTATTTGGTGGGAGGAGAGAGAAGGTGAGAAGCAGGATGGAGTTTTGGTTAGAGGGGACTGATTAAAAAGTGAAGGGAAAAGGGAGGATAGTAAGGAAGAATTCAGTGAGTTTGGATAGCAGACACACGAAATGTTACTCTTTCTTTTCTTTCTTTTTCAGTTCATATAGTGAGAGTTGTGTATAAATATAGGTCTTCCCCTAACCAAGGTCATTCATATCATCATTTGCTTCTTATTAATTAGTTTCTCGTTTATAATAATGCAGAAGCAATTCAGGCAGCCAAATGTGAAGCAGCCACCTGTGCAAAAGAAAGAGGATTCTTTTCAAGGGGATGACACCTCTACATTTGCTAGCGGTCATCAGGGCACTGTTTCTGACAAATCCTTTTCTGCATTGCAAATGCAAGATCGACAACATAAACCATCAGGTTCTGAAGAGAAACGTAACTCTGTTCATGACAGATTAAGGATACATGTTTCTTATGATGATGATCTGCTTGGATTAAGTGCAGATAATGACACAGCCTGACCCTGGATGAAAAGAAACCTTCATCCTGTCACAGTTTTATTTTTCTTTCATCATAGATTGCAGTCTGCTGATGCAACTAATCCTCATTCTCCCTTTTTCACATTTTACATTACAACCTTCTGTCTTCTGTTCTATCTTTTTGCTCTTTCACCCTTGTTTCTTTTTTCTGTGAAATAAGTTCACAGATGGGGCAGTATTTTCTATTTGGATTTTGTTAGGAAGGATTTTGTCATGTGTTGAAAGGAGAGGGTATTTACTATTGCATAAGCTTTCTGATACACTTAAATGATAATAGAAAATATTATAATGGAAGTTTGTGTTAACTCATTGGTAAGTGTAATAAATTATCTTAAGTAGCAAAGTAAAATGGAAGTCCAAGTGTCGAATTCACAAGAATTTTATTTGTATTTAAATTAGTGCAAATCCAATTTTTAAACAATTAGAAGAGATAAAAAATTGTAAATATGAGTAAAAGATAAGAAAAAAAAATAATAATTTGAATTCAAAAGATGAATTTAGAATGCAGATGTGTTGGGTTTTAACATACTAAAATTACTTCTGATGCAGTGTGTTAACAATTTTTCTGTATCTAATGTTATCTCAATTTTCACTCACATTTATTATGATATTCTATCTTTAGTTTTGCATGAAGAGTCTAATTTATTTATTTTTCTCCTTTAAATTTATGTGCAATGATAAAAATAATAAATTGTATTAAGATTAAAGGTGCATAAAATAAGCTAAATAAATATCATTCCATTCTTAACAATGATCTTATTTAGATGTCCTTAGTTTTTAGAAAATAAAATAATTATTTTTCAATGCATTATCTCATAAATAATATATGAGCATGAGTGATCAGACCATAATTAATAAATAATAAAACATATAAAAGAATAATAAAAACTAGACTGCATTAAATAGATAATAGAGAAGAATTATATTACAAGAGGTTTGCCTGTCAGGCTTTCAATAATGGAGAGGTTTAGTCTTTCATAGTTATGAGAGACTTCACACTTTAGGGTTGATGTGGATAGAAAAAGAGGGATGGATAAAGGAAGGGAAGAGGGGAATGGTTATAGAATGTAGCTTAAAATTCATGCGATCTCGCACTAAGCAGGTCTTCTAGGTTTAACGAGTATGGCGGCTAAGTGAGATGTTGCCGTTGGGTCTGTCTTGTGCACTAAGTGAGTTGTTTTAATTTTCAATTTTTTTTCAAGATCCTTCTTCATGTTTTTACATCAATTTTTTTTCTATAACACTTGTAATTTTCTTCTTTTCAATCCTGTTGATTAAAAATTAAAATGATATTAAAATTCTCATTATTTCATTAAAAAAGTAACACGAAAAATGGAGTAATTCTAATCATTCTTAATAAAAAATGACTATCAATTAAACACAATTTTTACCATTATTAGTTATATTGTTGGTTGAAAGTGTCTGGTTAGTATCTTATGAAGAGATGCTTAAGTTTCTTACGGAGTATGAATCGGGAATTCTTTCTTTCTAGCTGAACCCTCCCATAGTTTAACTTAAAAGTAAGAACTTAAGATTACAGAAGGGATGTGGGAGTCTTTGATCATGCCCAATACTTTTTAATGGAGTTAAATAAGTGTAGCTTCTGAAAGATAAAATCATCATTTAAGTCCTCAAAATATGTACTATACTGTCAAATTTATCCTTCAGTTAAAAGTGTTGTGATTGTGAACTAATTTGACGGATGAAATGCATTTTGTATGGTAATTATTTTTTAGTGATTAATGTGATTGGGATTGTGTATGTGTTTGGATTCATATTAGATTGTCTAAAATGATATTGAAATAGCGATGAAGTTAATATGACTTTAGGTGAATATTCAAATTTTTTTCTTGTTAAGTTGATTTCGAATCTAAAATTGGTGTTGAACTAAAGCAAACTCTTGCATTTGATTAAAAAAATTATACATTTAGAATTTCCTTTAAAATAAGAACATCTAAAACATAAATTTTAAATAAAATAAATTGTATTATGAAATCGCCCACTAAAACACACTCTATATCTCAATGATTAATTGTTGCTCTTTCTCAATTTTTTGCCCCGTGTTACCTAGGCCTAAATATGGTTTTGTCTCGGTAAATTAATATCTTTTTTATTCTTTATAAGTTTGTATTTCGTTTTTAATTTTGATTCTTATAAGATATTTAATTTAATTTTAGTCCCTATAAATTTTTGTTTTTAAAATTTTACTTTCTTTAATGATTTTTTGTTTTTAAAATTTTAGTTTCTTTGATGATAAATTTATGAAAATTATAAATGAAAAAGTTAGAATACTAAAGGAATTAAAATTGAAAAAAATATAAACTTACATAAATTAAAAAATAAACAAAAAAATTTATAAGAATCAAAATTAAAAACCATCAACTTACGGAACTAAAATTAGAAAACTAAACTTACAATAATAATAATAATAATAATTAACTCACAGAAATAAAAAAAAAAAAAAAACAAATTTAAGCCTCACCATAATTGTGGCCGTTTTACAATGCATTGAAGCTACTAGCAAGGCTTTATGTCTAGAATATCAATCAGTTAAGGGGCATTTAAGTTAGTTTTCTCATGCCCCAAGTTGTGATTTCTTGTGCAGGATGAGGCAAACCACAGTGCAGTCATCTGCCATATAGGAAGGATACTTCTCGTTCCATGCAGCAGTGGCTGCTTCCACTACTGCCTCTTCACTGTCTACACCCCACACAATTGATGCAACCTCATTGTTGCTTAGTACATCCCACACCTATTTACAGGAAAAGAACAAAAAAGTTTAGAAAAAAATGCTTGTGCAAAAAGGATACTTCATTAATCAATTTCACACAGATAATTTTTTCTTACAAAAAATATACTTGGTGCTAGTAGTTTAGACAGGTGTACAACGTTAGTTTTCTTCTTGAAATTAGTATAGAACATAATTTAGGAATAATAAGTTGGTATATACCATATAGCTCATTACTGTGGCTTCTGTCGCAAGTAATTTAAGAACCTTGCTGAGTGATAGTAGCCAAAGTTAAGAATTAAATTATTTTTTTTTAATGTTAAGAACCGTGCTGACTGATAGTAGCCAAAGTTAATTTTATTTTATAAAAAATATCAAAGAGCATGTTAACTAACTAGTTTTTTTTTAATATAAACCACAAATATTTTTTAAAAGAGACAATTTTGTCCGAGTCAAATAAGATGAAAAGCTTTTACTTCAAGTATTTATAGTAGTTGCATTTTTTCAAAACTTGAGCTAGAGAGTTGCGATGACTACTTATTAAGTTAAAACAATCTTCTATTAATTCATCCACAGTCCACACACTATATCAACTAGTTAGTGATGCCAAATTTTCTACCAAATTGATCTTTTAGAGGTTTAGACCTCAAGAAAAGTGATGTCCTGAAAAAAGAAACTGCATAATAAGAAGATTCTTACGAGGTAATTCCGGCTTCAAATCTGTGGTCAATTGAATGGCCATGAGTTTTTTCATCACAGATTGTTCCCAATACTGCTCTTGAGTCACCCAGATTAGCAATGACAAGACCTTCACCCTATGTATTGTTATTGTTACATTATGTTCTTTTTCCCTATATTGAACATGAAAACTATGGGAAGGTCCATTTACCTGTGTTTTATGATAACTACAGCAGTGGTTCCACTGCTAGAGCAATCTAAATTCTTTTGAAGCTTCACCTCCTTGTCCATCACCTTGAAAGCACTTAAAATTGCTTCTTTCCATTTCTTGCAGCCGATTCCTCTTTTACTGTGTCAACATGGTTTTTTGTGGTGTACTAACCATTCTCTATTGCATCAATCTTTTCAAGAACATTCTTTTGGTCCAGTATGAGGGAAGATAAACGACTGCTTACTATTTTGCTCACTTTGTGTCCATTCCCTCCATGCTCATCATAAACTCCAAAAAATGTTCCATCTTCCATCCCATAACCCTTTTGGGAAAAAAAAGGAAAAGAAAAGAAAAAAAAAAGGGATGTTCCATTGATTTTATGTGCTCCACAAATCTTAATTAGTTACAGAAGAATGACTAATAAAACAAACAATAATGTGTTTGAATTTCATTTAGAATGTGCGTTAGTTTTTCTGTCATTCAGTCATGATTTATTACATAAGACTGTTGAATTTTGTTATAATTGTTTTAAAAATCATATATCATTCTTGCATAAGATATGCTAAGTGGGATTGACTCATCTAGTTGAGTCTTCTGCTCACACTAATTGTAATTTGATTTGATTACCAGATTTTCTCTATTACTAAACAAATAAACTCCACTATAAATATTTGCTTAAGTTCGTGGTCTTTCCTAACCTTATAAGGGGATGTGTCTTTCTCTAATATAAATTTTATGCTCCTTTTATTCAACATAAAAAAAATTACACAAGAGTTGTTCCTTGCCAATACTTGTGAGATGCCTAAATGCCAAGAAATGAAAAATAGGTGAAAAATAAAAACAATTACAAAAAAAATATTGTGAATTATTTCATGTGCAAGTAATGAAACTGTAAGGCAAACCTCGTGAACAGAGGCAGCATCTTGGTTGAGTCCTTTGCTACCCTGTTGGGAGTAAACAGAGCAAAGTCTCTGACTCTCATTCGGGACCTTTCTTGCTTGAAATATTGTCACATTATCATCGTTAACTCCTTCTGCAACGGATATGCATATACCCATTATTCCACTTGTTCTGCAATTTTATTGTTAGAGTGAAATTAATCCACCCAAATATATATATCAAATAGTTTGTAATAATAAAATATATAAAGATGCAAGTGTGGCTACCAGTGTCGTAAAGTATACTTAAATACAATTTGACTTTTTATCAATGGTTAGTTGTTGAATTAGGCTGTCCCAATACTCGCCTTAAGGGCCGTTTTTAGTATATATCTATTATTATTTTAAACCATGTTATTATTTTATAATAATACTGATGTTAATATTTTAAACCATGCTATATTATCATTCATATATAATTGTGACATAAATATTGTTGTATGATCCTATGAGTAGAGCCTAATACAATATATATAGTTAGTGACATGAATAGAAAGATTCATAGTGTCTGATTCATGCACGAACATTGTTGTAACAATAAGTCATTATCATATTATTGGGATGAAAGATTTATTGTTAAAAATAATAATTAATTTCCATTGAAGACCATAAGCCTATACAAAATAAATATTTTTTTAACATATTTTGTTCTATATTCAAAATCAGAATTTGAACTCTTGAAAACTTAGATTAAAAACATAAACGGTCAACCGTTGTCGGTTATAAGCAACTTAGAGTGCGTCAAAAGCAGTAAAAAAATAGCCTCGTATAAAAAAAAACCACGAACAGTTGGCCACAAAACAAAAAGAAAGTTAGGATCGTCGTCTCCACTGAAAAAAAAAATAATATGATATTCACAATTTCAACGATAAATCTTTCTGAGGAATTTTTTTTCTTCTGGATATTCTAAAGAATTTGTATCACCGCCCAAGGCATTGGATAATGGGTTTTTTGAATTGGATTGTTGATTTTTTTTTTCCTAAGTGTATATATTTTATTTGTGTGGCCTTGTTAACAAGCTTGCATACATATGAGATCAGGTCATCTGTCTAGTAAAATATATTAAAGACTAATCAACACTTTAAGTCAAAAATTAATTAAGCTTTTATATATACACAATTAATTAAAACTTTTCTATAATTCTTAAATAATTTAAACAATTCTTATTGTTTAATTAGGTTTTTTTCTCATTTATATTAACATATTGAGAATATAATATTAACTATTTTGCACAATTTAAAAATTATAAAGGCATGTATAAAAGATTTTGAATGGAAATATTAAATTAAATTTTGAGCCAAATTATCGAATCAAATGAATAATATAACTAAGAATAAAATAGCATTTTGAAAGCTGAAAACTAACTTTACAGGTTACTTAATCACATTGTGTCTCTCCCCCACAGATTCAAGAATTTATTTAATTTAAAACTAGAAAGACCGATTCTCGAAATGCATATAAAAAAGCTTTTAGGGATGGAATTCCGTACCTATACAAAATATAAAAATCAACAACACATTTTTATTTATTTGAAAGTGAAGAACACAATATCCATTACTCCTTTTCTTTCTTTAATATGTAATATAAAAAAATTAAGCTGCCACACTCAAAGTTGATTGATGTGATGGATAAATGTGGCTTAATATTTAGAATCTTTAATCTTCTTATAGCATCTCTAATAAAAAAATTTACTTAAAAGATCTTAAATTATTATTTTTAGATCTCACCTGTCAGGTCAATTTTTAAGAATTCTTCTTCTAATTTTTTACTTTAACAGTGATACCAGTAAGAACTTCAATTGAATTTCACATGTTTCAAATTTTATATTTATATGTTTTTGCTTTAAAATAATAATTCATTTGTATTTTCACATTTAATTAATAAATATACTAAAAATATATATTCTTAAAGTATAATTAGTTTCTCCAAGTTCTACATTGGTGGAAATTGAATAGACCGAAATCGGTTGGTGATTCGAGCTCTACATTAGTGAAAGTACAATTAGTTTCTCCAGGTTTTACATGAGTGAAAATTGAGTAAATATGAAGTTGGTTAGTGATTCGAGCTCTACATTAGTAGGTTTTACTCCACTAGTATCCATTGTAAACCTATAACAAGGTGGTCCTACATCGAAATCAATTGAGGATTTTGAAGATTTTCAAAGGAAGAAGGTGAATAATTTTGCATAAAATTGTATGTGAAATTACTTGATGGTGGTTGAAACATAGGAAAATAAGGTTGGTTTTTGAGAATTTTGACCGACCGAAGATTGTTCTGTAACTCTGATCAGCAAAGCAATTGACTAGCGAATAGATTGTGCAAGTTATGAACAAATGACGCATAATTTTATGGCATTTTGTTGTTCAATGAGTGCAATGGTAAAATTCAACTTCTGATGCATTGTACATAGTAGGAAATGGTATTATTCCATCTACAAACAATAGCAAACTGTAAAAAAAATAAAACTTCTAAACAAAGGTCATTTCATAGTCTTTTCAATTTTTTTGTTTTAAAAAAACAAAAAATTCAATCTCTTCATTTTTATATCCCGTAAAAAAATATATTGATTTTTCACTCACACAACAATGTTCCTTTCTTTAAAAAAAAAGAATTAATATCAATTTTGGTTTATTAAATTTTATTTTTACTTCATTTTGATACATTAAATTTTAAACATTATATTTTCATTAAATTTTAAAATTATTAATTTAAATAATGACAGCTAAAGCTAAAAATCGTCACTATGTATTTTTAATAAAAAAATAAAAAAGGAAAACAAGTAAAGATTAGTGTTAAAAATCATTTCTTTTTCCTGTTCTTGCTTCAAATTGTTGCAAAGCCCGGGTGCAAAGGCAACAAACAAGCAAAGGTAGGGAGAGAGAGAGAGGTGGCATCGTTGTTGTACCATAACAGTTGCAAAGAAAAAAAGAAAGCACTGGCTAGCTTGAGAATGGAAAATAATAAAAGAAAAGCAGATATAGTATTAGATAACAACTATTAATTGTATGATGATAATTGATATCCCACAACATGTAAGCCTCTTCCCTATTTTAATTTCACAAGCATCACTAGTATCTCATCCTATTGAGCTGATTGAGTGCAGGCTGCAAGATGTTGTACAGTGTCCAAGTACCTCATTACATCTTTTAAAACATAATGTATCAAAATAATGAAACAACCGTACAACTTAATAAACCAAATATAACCTTAAAAAAACAAAACCACCCCATTTTGGATTCCCAAAGATCGCATGGGGCTGATGATGATGTGCAACACTCCCTTCCCAGAAGCTTGTTTGGTTCGTGAAGAGAGAGGTAAAGTGGATCCGTGAAAGAAGAAGCAAGCATTGATTTTTCAGTTTTGCTTGTTTAGTTGGGATTAATTTCTGAGTTTTGATTTTGGGTTTTTAATCATTCATTTTGAGATTTCATTGTGGGTTGCATTGATTGTTTGGTTGGGACTAAATTATTAATTGATTCTGATTTTTAATTTTGGGGTTTTTAATCATTGATTTTTACTTCTGACTGTTTATATGATATGTTGATTCTGCTCTTTGTATGATTTGGGTTTTTTTTCCCTGATCGAAAGCAACCATTTTCTCCCTCCTTTTTCTATTACTTTTATGGGTATATATCTATATATATATATATATATATATATATATATATATATATATATATATATATATATATATATATAGGGTTGCTAACGTTGACCTTAGTTGGAATGTATGAGCTTCTAACACAAAAATATTTAAGAATTAAAGGTTATAAAAATAACCTCTTTATTTAGATAAGATTAAAAAAAAACATCAATTTAGAGTATCCTCTCGTGAATCAGTAAATTTGAATTAAAGAGGATATTTACAAGCAAAATCATTAATTAAATAATTTAATTGTCTTTTATTTAATTTCCAGCATCATATAACCGATCACATATTACAAAAATAAGTTTCATTCCTTTTAAAAGATTGATTTTAAATATTTTATTATTTAGAGTATGTTTAGATGGAGAAATTTAATAGGATAATTCAATTTTTTTTAAAAAAAATTAATTACTTTTCAATTAAATAAGGTGTTTGGATAAAAAAAATTGAAAAGAAGATAAAATTTCAGTATTTTATTCAGGTATTTTAATTAACTTAAATATTAGGATTTCAAATTCTTTTAAAAATTAAAGAATTTGAAATTATTTTGTGAACTTAGGATGACATGTTCTCCTTCCTCCAACAATTTCTCACTCTTCTTTCTCTCAACGTGTTTTCTTCCTCATTTCACTCTCGGATCTCTCTCTGCGCTCAATCTCTCTCTTGCAACAACACTCAATCTCAATGTGTTCTTATCTGAAACACAACTTTTTTGTCTCTGGTTAGTCTCTCTCATCTAAGTATTATAGGGTTTTTTCTTGTTCATCTTTATTTCAATCCTGTTTTTACTATTTGATCATTAATTTGCATTTCGTGTCTATAATCTAGGGTTTGTAGGTTGTATTTCTACCAAACTATGTTGGATTTGGCTATAAGATATGATGTTGTTCTTTGCATGTTGTTGTAGTGACCTTAAGGCATAGTTTCATCTGCATACACCTAAGGTCTTTCAAGGCCTCCACTGTGCCTATGCTTGATGCCACTATCCAAGCTTTGGTTGATGCACTCATGGTGTATGAGAGAGAGAGATTAGGAATCAAGAAAGGTCCAATAATTTTTGAAGAAGAGCTTATTTGTCTTAAAAGATTAAAAAAAATCATAATAAAAACAAAGTTCTAAAGCAATTGATAATGGAAGATGGATCATAGATTACCTCTTGTCTCATCATTCACAGTTTCATAGGAGGAGCCTATAAAAATTCTTAAGGGGTTTCCTAGACCATGAATGATAGGAAACAACAGGATCTTGAAACCTATGGTTCTCACAAATAATCAATAAACGACAATAGATAATGATGTGTACCTTTCTCCATAGGAAGACTTGTACCTTTCTCCATAGGAACTTCTCTCCAGTGCACTTTGATTTCCTTGAAAGAGGAGAGAAATAAGATTTCACTTCCTTAGGCCTTTCTTTTCTGCCTCTCTCCGTTCGTGATGACTATGGGTGAGAGAGAACACTTTCTAATCAGGAAGGGGACCTTATTTCACGTTAGTGGGTATTAACCCCCTTTTATAACCATTACTCCCATCAAGTAGCAGTTAGCTCTAGAAACTTCTCCTATTAAGCCCAATTACAATTTAGCCCTTAATCGTTAATTATTTACTTATTAGTCCTTACATAAGTCACATGTCTCTCACATGAGACATTAATTCTTACATTCTCCCACTTGGCTCATGTGACATTAATAAACATTATGGATTAAATAAATAAATAGATTAACTAACATAATGCGCATTAAAAATGACTAAATTGTTCTGTACATTGGGTACATCATAATTTCATGATCAAGAATATGAACCAATTCGAGTCATGACGGTTGTACATCATCTAATCGACATAGTCCCTTCCATGTACTACAAATTAGTCTTCTCCTTAATATGACTATTAGTTAGGAGTACATAATTGGTCCAATATAATATCTTCATTCAAGACAAAACCTGTTAACATTACTCTAACACAAACATGCATGCAAACATAAAGAACAGGTAATAAGAAACATATCATAATTGAGCTCAAAGTGTCAGCAAAATTACATAAGGTAAATTACACTTAATGATCATCAATTACAATAATGCCCATACTTTCAACATGTTCTATAATGTCTTGGGCAATAATCCCTTATTCAAAGGGTCAACTATCATAAGGTTTGTGCTAATATGTTCTATTGACACTCTTTGTTTCTGAACTTCTTCCTTCACGACAAAGTACCTCAATTTCATATGCTTAGCACCCTTAGAGTACTTGTCGTTCTTACAAAAATATTGTTGCGGAGTTATCACAATACATTTTCAGCGGCTTAGCAATACTGTCGACAATTCCAAGCTCTGAAATAAAGTTCCGCAACCAATTAGCCTGAATTGTACCCTCAAAATATACTACAAATTCAGCTTTCAGATGCAACAACAACTGATGCATACAAAATTACTTTCATTTGTTTTCGTTCCATATCATTTCTAGGACATTGTACGAGACTAACTCTGTCTCATTTCTAAATTAGAATAGGCGATGTTAAAGACCTTTCCATCTTGAATCTCTCTAGCACTTTATCGATATATATATATATATATATATATATATATATATATATATATATATATATATATATATATATACTTTCTGAGATAAGCCTAACAATCCTTGTGATCTATTTTGGAATATTTTTATCCCTATCACATAGCTTACCCCACCCATATCTTTCACTTCAAAGTTTCTAGAGAGAAATTTCTTAGTCTCATGAAGAAGACCAAGATCGTTAGTTGCAAGCAAGATATCATCAATATACAGAATTAGAAAATAACCTTACTCTCACTGACTTTCAGATACATACATCGATAAATAGTATTTTCCTTAAATCTAAAGGAAATAATGGTATCATTAAACCTCAAATACCATTGGCGGGAAGCTTGCTTTAAGACTATATATTGATTTCTTTAGTATGCACACCATGTGTTCATTTCCTTCAACTGAGAACCCCATTGGTTGGTCCATACAAACATTCTTCTCTAAATCTCCATTAAGAAAGGCAGTTTTCACATCCATCTGATGTAGCTCCAAGTCATAATGGGCTAATAATGCCATAATAATCCTAAAAGAATCCTTTCGTGAGACGGGTGAAAATGTCTCTTTATAATCAATGTCATCTTTCTGAGTAAATCCCTTAGCAGCAAGTCTAGCCTTGTAACGTTCAAGGTTGCCATGAGAGTCACGTTTAGTCTTGAAGACCCACTTACAACAAACTCTCTTACAACCCTTTGGTAATTCTACAAGGTCCCAAACACCATTATGTTCCATGGAATCTATCTCTTCTTTCATGGCATTTAACCACTTCTCAAAACTATCACAACTTACAACTTTTGAAAACAAAACTGGATCATTATCATTAATGCTTAAGTTTGTTTCTGTTTCATGTAAGTATACCATATAGTCATTCGAAATAGCTGGTCTTTTTTCTCTTTGAGACCTCCTTAATGCACTTCTTGTGGTTCCTCCACAATGGGTTCATTATGTATCATGGGCTCATCATTGTGTTGTGCTTCTTCATTACTGTTTGTAGCAATAACTGAAGTAGTAATCACCTTACTGCTAGAGGCAAAAGCTAAAGGGACTTGCACTCTAACTTCTTTAATTTCCACTTCTCGTGGAACTGTACTCTCACTGATTTCACCATTTTCAATGAACATTGCATTTCCAGTTTCGACAATTCTTATACTATGATTAAGACAATAAAATATATACCCCTTTGACTTTTCTGGATAACCCATGAAATATCCACTGATTGTTCTTGCATCCAATTTTCTTTCTTGCGGATTCTAAATTCTTATTTCTGCCTGGCAACCCCAAACATGCAGGTGCCTTATACTAGGTGTTCTATTTGTCCACAGTTCAAAAGATGTCTTTGGAACTGCCTTACTAGGAACCCTATTCAACAAATACATGGCAGTTTTCAAGGCATACATCCACAAAGATATGGGTAAAGGCTATTTGATTAACATACTCCTAGCCATATCCATTAAAGTTCTATTACGCCTTTCTGATACACCATTTTGTTGTGGTGTACCAGGAATTATGTATTGCACACAAATGCACGTTTCTGAACAAGCTTAGCAAATAGACCTGGGTGTTGCCCAGTTTCATCATATCTTCGGTAATACTTATCACCTCTATCATATCTAATAATTTTTACATTTATGTCTAATTGCCATTTTACTTCATTGTAGTAAATTTCTAAGGCATCCATTGCCTAAGAAATCTCGGACAGTAAGTAGACATAACCGTAACGTGAATAATCATCAATAATGATGATAAAGTATCATTCCTTTCCGAAAGAACTAACATCAAAAGGTCCACAAATATCAGTATGCACAATTTCAAGAAGTTGAGTGCTTCTTGTAACTCCTTTCTTTGTATGTTTTGCTTGTTTTCCCTTAATACAACCCACACAAATATTTAGATCCGTAAAATCTAGATAAGAAAGAATTTCATTCTTTATTAATCTTTCCATCATTTCTCTAGAAACGTGACCTAAACGTTTATGCCACAAGAAAGCAGATCGTTCATTCACTAAACTATGTTTAGTGCCAACATTATGATGCAGAGTTAAAACAGTTTCAGCATACAAAGTGTCTATTTCCAATTTATATAAACCATCACAAGAATACCAGTACCAATGAGATGATTATGCTTAAATAAATTGAAACATCCATTACCAAAATTAAAAGAGTATGCAGTAACATCAAGTTTAGATAATGAAACTAAATTCCTAGATAAACTAGGTACATAAGGAGTTTCCAGTAAATCTAAACGATGTCTAGTGTTGCGTTTTAAACAATAAGTCTCAACTATTTCCACTGGAGCTTTCACTTCGTTCCCCATGAAAATGAATTTCTCATTTGGGCTTATGGTTTGGATTGTAAGGAATCTCTGCATAATGTTAGAAACATGAGTCATACATCCAGAATTAATCCATCATGTATCATGGGAAACTACAATTAAGTTTGATTCAAAACATACATGAGCATTAAGCTCACCATTCTTTTGGAAATGTCTTAATTTCACAAAATTGACAATTATTGCCCTTTGACACCTTTCTTCTGGATTTGCAAAGAGTCGTCATTGTTCTTTAATGACCCTTTGCCATTATCATGCTTCTTCATAAATTTCTTTTCAAGCTTCTTGATTCCCTTGGTGGCTAACATAATGGACTAAGTGACTTCCTTGATCCTTAAGCCTCATTTCTTCCTGAACTAACATACTGTGCAATTCATGCACATTCCATTTATCTTTCATGGTATTATAGTTCATTTAGAACAGGCCAAACTCAGACGGTAATGAGTTTAGAATAAACTGAATAAGAAAGTTCTCATTCACAACCATTATATTCTCAAGGTCTTAAGTCTTACTGCAATGTTTGTCATCTCAATGACATGTTCATACATAGTACGTGAACCATCAAACTTCATGGTGGTCAATGTACTCATTAATGTCCCAACAACAGACTTATCAACTATTTGAGAATACTCTCCCACTAATCCCATAAACCTTTTAGCACTTTCGATTTTAGGGAGAGTTGTCTTAATACTGTCTGCAACAGTCATTCTCATCAACATTAGGCTGAGTCGGTTAGATCTTTCCCAAGTTTTATAATGAACTTTCTCTTCATGGCTACTAACAAAAATAATAGTAACAAACTTCTCTTCCAACATAGCAAGATCATGATCCAAAACACCGAGGTGAAATTGGACTTGCTCATTTCAGTCAGAGAAGTTAAGCCCATTAAAATTGGCTCAGATGATACATAAGAATCCAATGAATTCAAAACATGTATTACATAATAAAATGCACATAAGTGTTTTGAGACATAAAATACATGTCATACATATGATTCATTCAGATAACGGACAATGTATATTGATATTCTCCTTTGGGTGATACACCAACATACAACATACAAACATAATGATACTAATAAAATTTCAACATTAATTGGCAATTAAATATGCACCAATTAGTAGTATCTATTTCCTTTGGGCATATAAATAAAATTAATGATACACACAAATTGCCTACAATTATATTCATTAATTATAAGAACAACTAATCAACCTTTGGGCGATCCATAAATGCCTTATAACAATGAATTTCAATTACCCATAAACCAATAATCATATAATTTAGCATCTATTATTCTATGAGTAATTGGAATAATAATTAAGTTGGAATTAAATAACCTTACAAATTTGGCCACTTTTGTGACTAATAAATTCAACATACATTTAATTCCAACCAAATATTATTGAAATAATCATTAATTTAGAATTAAATAACCTTACAAATTTGGCCACTTTGGTGACTAACAAATTCAACATACATTTAATTCCAACCAAATATATATGGCCTGTACATACTTATTGCTATTAACAATTCATAGTCATTCTATTAATTTCGTTTCAGACCATAAAATAATATTTGTATTTATTTATGTTTTTGCATTCAAACACGTTCAAGCAAATATGTAGCATATACATATATTTACTGCTATCAATAATTTCAAAGCATTCACGTTAATTTAATTACAAGATATAAACTTTCAATCCTTCAATTACATTTAATAATAATTTCCAGAAAAAAAACACAAGTGGGACTGGAAATAGCAAAATGGGTTGCAAATAACAATATCCAAAATTTCTAATTCTCCTACCAGGTAGGTACGGGTAGGAGCGGCTTTTCAATTGGAATTGAAAGAAAGGTACATATAGCCACACAACTTTACAAAACCAATTCACAACATAGTGTGTCATTCTTTCTCCATAATTTAATATATAAATAACGTTAATGGAAAGACAACTTTCTCCATTAGAAATAAAATTGGTAGCAGAAGCTTTCTCTTTGAAGTTTTGTATAATATTTCTTTCATACAAAATTTCATACTTTGCAGCGGAAAAACATAATTAATGTCAAAAACACACTATCCAAACATGTACTTTAATTGAAAATACATGTAATAGAAATTAAAATTCCTAAATTTCATAATTAGGTTTAATGCATAATTTGAAGAAATTAAATTATCCCTAAATTTCATAATTAGGGTTCATGCATAATTGGGAGAAATTAAATCATTCTTGGAGAATCATAAATTTCATAACACATGCTCTGATACCACATGTAAAAATTCTTAAGGGGTTTCCTAGACCATGAATGATAGGAAACAACAGGATCTTGAAACCTATGGTTCTCACAAACAATCAATAAACAACAATAGATAATGATGCGTACCTTTCTCCATAGGAAGACTTGTACCTTTCTCCATAGGAACTTCTCTCCAGTGCACTTTGATTTCCTTGAAAGAGGAGAGAAATAAGATTTCACTTCCTTAGGCCTTTCTTTTCTGCCTCTCTCCGTTCGTGATGACTATGGGTGAAAGAGAACACTTTCTGGTCAGGAAGGGGACCTTATTTCACGTTAGTGGGTATTAACCCCCTTTTATAACCATTACTCCCATCAAGTAGCAGTTAGCTCTAGAAACTTCTCCTATTAAGCCCAATTACAATTTAGTCCTTAATCATTAATTATTTACTTATTAGTCCTTACATAAGTCACATGTCTCTCACATGAGACATTAATTCTTACAGAGCCACCTTTAGCATAAGAGAACCCCACTCCAACTGGTGTATCTAAATACAACATGTTTGTTTCTGCATCACAAAGTAACTCTTATCATATTGGAGCAATTCTTGCAAATATAATGGAATGGTCAATACCTCAATGAAGTACCTTTGTTCCAATTGTACTCATTTTTAATTAGAACTTCTCCATTTCGTCTAAAAGGTTCATTTTCAGATAATGCACTCACTCCAATAGAAGAACAACCTGGTCCTGTAAACAGGAATTCACTTATATAACATTTTTCTAGGAAATTTTAAAACCATTTTCTTAAACTAAATGGTCTATATTCTATACTGATTTTACATTTTTTTAATCCAAAGTCTTGGACTTATTCTAATTTTTGAGGCAATGTTACATAAATATAGTTGTAGCAAGTGAGAAAATGCAGACCTCCATTGAGCCAGAGAACAAGAGGCTTTGAAGCTGGATCAATTTCTGATTCAGCAAAATAGTAAAAGAGAGCCATGTATATTTGGATACACCTAATTATTGCCATGTATATGAGAAATTATTATATAATTTTTTGTCAACTTGCAATTTTGACATGGGTTCAGAGTTTGTCCAAAAACTCTTAAAAGTGATATCACTTCCTGGCTTATTTTGCACTCTAAAATAAGTTGTTCACTTTGGGGGAACTAGATCTCATATGTGTAGATATGGTAAAAAGAGTAAAATGAGATCAATTATCACTATATGATAATAATTAAGTACTAGCATGTGTAATTATGGTAGGTTAGTCCAAGTGAAATTACATACAAGAAAGTCGTGTGACTTTTTTTCTTGTTTTAGGATGTATGTACTAATGGTTGGTTAATGGATTCAAGAAAGTCGTGTGACTTTTTTTCTTTTTTTTTTTTCCAGTGACTAACACATGTATATTTGCACATACTGGTAGAACTTCCTTCAATTATCCTTCAACGTCCTGTTTTGTTGCTTCTAGATTTTATTTTTCTTACTTTGTTTTTCATAAATATGTTGACTCTAATTCAATTGACAAATTGATGGCTATTTGAATTAACTTTTTAATATAGTATGACATTTGTTATTTGTAAATCTTTTGGTGGTTCATCAGTATTTTGTGACTCTACCTACTGTTTTAAGTATGTACATTTAGCTGAATGTCGATACTTCCTTGATGTTTCTCATGCGCATACATTGGTGCAGCTTTATTGAACTTCGGAGGATTAAGTATTTATGGTTTTACATTTTAGGAGTTGAGAGAGAAATCACTTTTCTCAGTTTATAACTGAAGGCTTCACATCTTACTACAAGAGAAAGATAAGAGACAAGGTATGTGACAATATAATTGGTAGAAGTTATTTTTGTTGTTTCAAGGAAAAACTTGTAGTTATTGGGATTTTAGGTTTGTGTTTGGATATGATTACTTTATTTCTCTCCCTTTTCATTTGCTAATGATTGCGTGGAACTTTGTGGTGGAACTGGTCAGTTTTTATTTTTTATATATTTTTGGGAAATTATTTCTTAAACTGTTTAGAATTTTATACCATTACCATCAAAGCTGCATGCTTGTCAATAATGTGGATGTGGATTTGCCTTATAGAGGAATTGGAAAAAAAAAACATCTTGTTGTTCTAGACAATATTTTCATAATTAAAGGAATTCTTATTATCCTTATCCTAATCCTTATTTAGTCAATTGAATTAGTACCGCAGTGGGTTCTGAACATGTCTTTGGTGTTCAATTTATGAGCTTAACAGCTTGTAATTTTCTGCACTTATTCCTAGAAAGTAAGCTTGTCCATTATAGAATTATATATGAATGTACTTAGAAAAAAGGTCAAGTGTATTAATAGTTTGGTTATATTGTTTTAGTAGTATTTTCATTTGAAATAGTTCTTTTGACAAGTCCCTTTAGTCTCTTGGTGTTTTGGTATTTCTGTTTCTTATTTTGCAAATTAAATTTTATATACTTATCTTTTTTTAACCTAGAAATTGTAGTTTCACATAAACTTGTACTTGTTGGGTTTATGATGTCAACAATCATAAAAGATGCTTAGAAATTGTAGCATTGGCTATTTTTTGTTGGATGGATGTATTAAAGGATGCTTGTAAATAGCCCCCGTCATGTTCTTGAAAACATGGTTTGTTGTATTGAGTTGTCTCAAAGACTAGCAATAGTCTCTCAAGTGTAGAGCTCAATCAGTTCATAGCATTGACAATTATGGAATTTATTGTTGGATGGATGTGTTAAAGGATGCATGGAAATAGCCTTTGTTGTGCTAAGCACCTGAAATATAGTTTTAGCTATGTTACATGGGGTTGTCTTAAAGACCGAAAGCCTATATGCTCTGCCCAAATAGTACATAGAATTTATTAATGAAAAAAAATTATTTTATTAAAAAATTATTTTATTCAAATATAAAATTTTAAAAAAGAATGCATTTGATTATTTTATCAAAATAAGAAATTTTAAAAATGAAGAAATTCAATTTTTTATCCAAACATAAAATTTTGAAAATGAAAAAAATTTAATTTTTTATCCAAACAGAATTTTAAAAATAAAAAAATTTAAATTAAGCATTTGAAATTTTCATAATTTAAAATTCTTTAATCCAAACACATTCTTAGAGTAATCTCATAGGGATTAAATAATATAATGTCATATACATAATATTTTTATCCAGCCTCATCTAACTTATGGCATGTTACAAAATTAAGATAACTTTCCTTTGAAAATATTAATTTTATATAATTTATTATAGAGTGATTTTAGAGTAATCTCATAGGAATTAAATAATCTGAGTTTTAAATAGTTTTACTATCTTTTGTTTATTTTCAAGCAAAAAAATTAGGAAAGATATAATGACAAATTAAGGAACCTTATAGCCTCGTGAATCAATAAATTTGAATTAAAGATGATATTTGAAGAAAAATCCTTAATTAAATAATTCAACTTTTAAATAATTTTACTATAATTTGTTTATTTTTAAACAAAAAAATTGGGATAGATTTAATTACAAAATTAGGCCAGCAATTTTTATCTGTATAAAATTATAAAAACAACCAATTTATTCCTCTAGCTTTTTAAAATATTTTTATACTCTTAAAAACTAAAACTCAAAAGTTTCTTTCATATTAAAATAGAAATGAAACTTATTACATAGAAAATGGATAAATCAGTTCTTTCTAAAGGAACCATCAGTGAAACCAACAAAAGAGGAAGACCTATTTAAACATTTTTTAAAATATATGACATTGTCTTTGCACTTTTCCACTCCAAACTTAACAATAAATCTCTCTTGAAGCTTGTTTGCTTGCAACATATATGCAACATATATGCCATCCACGTCCATTAAGTTTGATAATCTGATTGAGGGGCAAAGGGAACTAATCAATTTTTAACACGCATCAGAAACCTGTTCCTGTTAAAAAATATATCATAGTTAACTAAATTTTCTCATTAAGTCCATAAAAGTCACATTTTTTTAGAGCTAGACGATAAATGTACTTTGTTATCATGTTTTGTTACTCACACTTTAAGCAAATTTAAAGCAGGATATGTGAGTTTCATCACGTGTGGAATTTCAGAAAAAAATCTTGTGAAAAATGAATAGGCATAATTATTTCACCCTGAAAATATAAAACACTTTAGTTTCAAAGAAAAAAAATAGGATATTTGATAGAGCATACATTATAGTTTTTTTTTTCATACATTATAGTTTCATTTTTGCATACATTTGACATGTTTTTTTGACATGTTTTATGATGGTTTTTAACCTTTTAAATTGAGTTTTGTGAGGTCGGGCATCATTGGGCCTAAGTGTCATGTTTTCTTAATTTTTTGCAATTTTTCTCCTCTCGGCACTGTTTGAGTGTCCAGGGCATAAGTCTCTACTCCGAGCTCCAATAGAGATGGTTTTGGTCTTGCTAGAAAGATAAGACGAAACTCTGCAATTGTCTCTTTTACAAGATTGAGTTGATTCAAAGGTTTAAGGGGTCAAAATGGATCTACAAAGTCTCGATCCTGCACTTGGATTTTCTGGGCATATTTTGTGTTTAGTGACCCATTAGTGTTTTTAATGAGTGAATTTTGTTTCCATGTTGAATGACCCACGAATTTCACTCTCTCTTTTGTCATAAATATCTTTACTCCTTTGTAAAAACACAACACTTTACATTATGTTAAACAAGTGGCCTTAATAACTTAAAAAAGGATAAATTAAGTTTTAAAATTTTCCCCTAACAAATTTTAATTCTCTCTTTAACAGATATATGCAGACTTAATATATAGAAAAAGAAACAATAAATAATTTATTTGATGTTCTTTAAATGTGCAAAATAAAATTAAACTCAATAATGTAAATGAAATTAGGGAAGAGAGAATTGTAAACTCAATTTATACTAGTTTGACCACTTCTTGTGTCTACGTCCAGTCCTCAATTAATTCACTTGAAATTTTCACTATCTTTATAAATTTCTTTACAACTTCTGAATCACCTAGGAATACTTTTCCCTTGTGTTCAGAAAAACTTACAAATCAAGAGACCCACATACTCTTGATTACAACAACAGTTTGCTTTTGAAGTACAAAAGTTTTTTTCTCTCTTTAAGAGAAGAATAATACAACTTAAAGAACTTAGAATAATCTTTAATTGATTTGCAAATATTTGGCCAAAGGTTTGCTTTTGAGAGAATAAGATAATGAAGTTCTGAAAAATTCTGAAAGATTTTCGAACACAAATCACATATTTATAGACTTTTTGTGACTTTTCAAACTCTTATAAAAGGATGTGACTTTTCAGAGTTATTTTAAAATTTTCTCACTGATAATCGATTACACAGTTAATTATTGAAGAGTTATATTTTTTCAGTTTGAATTTTAAAAAAAAATCTGTTACTAATAATCAATTACAACCTTTAAAAATTCAAATTCAAACTTTTTGAAACAGCTTTGTAAAATCAATTTTTGCTTCTGGTAATCGATTACAACTTCTAGTAATTGATTACCAGAGAGAAATATACTATTTTAAAAGGTGTAAAAACACTTAAAAAATTTATAAGAAATTTTGAAAATTTAATCATTTAAGGTTAAACCTTTGCAATCTTTTAAGAGATTCTTTTAATAAATAATGGATTATCGCGAATCCTTTCTCTTGACTTGAACTTGTAGTAAACTTTGAATTGCTTCAATGTTTGGCATCATCAAAACCTTCATACATCATACGCAATCACACATTACACTCTCATTTTAATTTCATATTAAGTTTTTGTGCTCTCTTCTCTTCCCTTTTTCCCCTTTCTTATCTTTTCTTATTTTACTGAATCAAACCCTCCCATGAATATTTTCATGGATAGCTAATCTCCTTTCAATCCAAGGGTCACAAGGCTATCGTAAATTTGAGTTCTTCCCTGCTTTAATTATCGTTTCACTTAATATTAATCTATTTATTTATTTCAGAACCTTATTGCTCGGTCAATTTTTTTTATTATAGTAATCCTTTTTTCAAATTTTTTCAGTGTCTTACGGAAGTAATCAATTTTGTAAATATTACTGTAGATTGATTTCATGTTTGCTACAGTTGAAACTTCTTAAATTTTATTTTATTATATATATATATATATATATATATATATATATATATATATAACATTAATCTTATTCTAATTACTAATTAGCCGTAATAATATATTTAAATGCAACACTATTGCCGCTATGCCCAACTTAATGAAGTAACCCAACAAACTTCTTATTCATATAACACCAAAAGTAGTCCATTTATAAGCAGAGATTGATGATTCAAATTTACATATTTATGATAGACCAACCAAACACTAAGCAACCATACTTCAAACACTCGCAACAAATATCCTAGAACATTTGAATTTGCAAATTCGAGCCATGATCACTTTATTAAACACAACACGTAATTCTTATTATTTGTTGATACATATATTACAGTTATCTCTGCTTCAAGGTTATAAATCTTGACCTCACTTGCAGTTGCATGGGTCGCAGGTGCAGCTTGATCCACAGTTGCAGCCACCGTTCTCAGCTGCAACACCCATTTCAGCACCCTCCAATTGGGCCTTCACAGACCCAACACCCAAAACAAGAGTCTCTGTGGTTGTCTTCTCAACATAGCTCAAGTCAAAAGAGTACTTGTTGCAACTGAAACACAAGAAAAATCAACAAACGTAAGGTTCGTGAAAACATGTGGGAAAACAAAAAAGGTATCCAAGAAATATATATAAAAAAAAACTGAAAGTAGCAATTTTGTTTTTTGAACAATTTTATGAAGAACATTCCAAAGAAAAAGTAATCAAAATAACAAAGAGAATAGTTCTACCCTCTTAATTACTGATGTTGAAAAAAGAATAAAGCCTCGAATTTCATAAATTTCAACCAAAATAGGCACCCACAAAGCGAATCAAACTACGTACCCAAAAAATATAGGAAAATTGTATATCCCTAGAAACCCATGTATCTAGGTAGGAAGACAAAAGCATCTTTTTTTTTGGTCGGCGGAAAACAAAGCATCTAATTTCATAAAATAAAGGATACTAAAAAATCCAATCAAAATAGTCATAGCAAATCCTATCCCTTAGAAACTTGTGCAATAAGAAAAATTAATAAGATTCACACGAAAATCCCATTAACAGATTTGAAAGTCATGTTAAAATTAATTTCCAATACTAATCAATAGTTTTAAAGGTTAATCAAGCAAGCATATTAGAAAAGAAGAAGCATCTATACCCGCAGTTGCTGCCACAGTTGCAGCTACTTCCACACCCACAGCTAGACATTCTCAAAATCTTGGAATTAAATCACACACTAAAGTACTGAAGAACAAACAAAAGATGATTGATTACTACACTCAGTGGAATGAGTTTCAACTAATCGTAACCCGAATTTATAATGAGTTGATGAGATTGTTTGAAATCTTGAACGTCCACGTGTCACAATCATGTGTAATTAGAAGCATAAACTATACTATGAATTTTTCCACGTCGACCTCGTTTTCATCACTCGTCATTCTAATTTTTGTGGTGTCCATTAGTGATCGTTACATTTCATGTTCTTCGAAGTAAACGTAACAATGATATTTTGGATTTGTTTTTATTAAAAATCTTATATAATTTTATACTCCCTCCATCCCTAACAAGACTTTTTCAATTAACAATACATATATCCCTTAAAAAAAACAGAATTAATTTGATTAATTATATTAAATATGTCAATTATTTATCCAATCATTCTTAAATTATTCTTTTCTTATCTTTTAATTTACTTAATTATTTTTCTTTAATATTTGAAAAAAGAATATTCTTTTCTTATCTTTTAAAGCACTTTATTATTTTTCTTTAATATTTGAAAAGTATTAAAAAAAGAATAATTAATGATACATTAAAAATTAATTAATATATCTAAAAATTAAAAAAGAAGTCTTTAAAAAGAGACAAAATTTCTTAAAAAGTTATAATTACGAATTGAGAGAGTAAATTACATATAATATTTTAAATATAGACCAATAGAACATGTATCAAAATTATTTATCTGTCAGTCACAATTCTTCCAAACCTTGTACCAATAATACAATTATGAAACAACTAGATTAATTAATTTGCAAACTTTACAAGTTTCAACCTTCGGTTGATGTGGAGTAGTTACCCAAAACGCGTCATCAGCTACCCATCATCGCAGTTTAAAATTGATGCACTGTCATCAAAAGCTACTATTGCCTTAATGTTTGGGATTACCCACCATCTCCGAATTTAACTCTGGTATCACTCACTGACATACAGGACTCAGTTTCCTGAGTTTTTATCTTCTGATTTTTCTCATTCAAGTTAATTTTTTATGTCTTTATCAACACTGCCACTATTAATCCTTTGCCTTCTGATCTGGTTAGATTTTACATGAACATGACTCAGCTCTTTTCCAACTCTGTTCTGTCTTCGGTGCTTATTCTTATTCTTGTGATTGTGGTGTCTAGATGCATAGGCTCTTATTTGATGTTGTATACCATAATCCCATTATAGAAAAACAAGACAAAAACGAATAGCAATTTTCCAAATACATATTTCAAGGCCAGTTAGGGAAAAACATATCCTGAAAATTCTGTCCGTGGAGAAAATCCATAAAGTAAAATTAAAACTATAGCAGCACTAAATTAAAATAACAAATAGCCAATTGTTGATATAAATATCAAAGGCATAAACTACTTCAGTGTACAGAAGTGACGGGTAAAAGAATGCAAAATCATGGACTGATACCTTTGCTCAGAAGAAGCAATTATATTATATCATAAGAAATTTTCATATGTCCAGACATATTTTTATGCAACTGCATCATTGCAAAAGTATCAAATACATATTTGGAAGCAGTTTCCTGGTTTGAAATACAAAAACACTACCTGCCAGAATAAAAATAATAAAAAAAACACCACCAATCACATAAAATATAATCTCAGAGAAATTCCAAATTTGGAAGTGGCAGACAATCAACATGGCATCAGTTCAGTCCGCCCGTCTGCATTTCTTCATCATAGAGAAGTTGAACAATTATGCCAAATCAGATACATTTTTTTCAAACCCCAAAATAAACACACACAATCACTCAGAGATAGAACAACCAAAAGACAAAAAAGTAAGTTAAGACTTGGAAGGCATCAGATAATAAGCGGAGTTTTTAATCTTCACTGTATAAATTCAGTGTGTAGGATAAGAAATTTTAACATCATTTGCCAACCCTTTTACCACTATAGTAAGGTTCACTACAGAACGAAGCAATCAAAAACAAAACATAAAACCAAAATAAAAGTTAAATGGCGTCAGATAAGTGGAGTTTGATGTCATCACAGCTTTTCAGTATATCAATAAGCGGTTTAACAATAAATCATCACTTGCCAATTCACTCTACACATACAAATAACACAATTGCATTAAAAACTTATATATTTGGGGATTTCGGTAGGTCCATTTGACCCATGGCAAATTTCAAAATCGGTGCAATGGGCTGGTAAGTCAACCTTTATGGATCTTTGCATCAGTTATATCTCCACTGCCATCGACATTGGACACAGATAGAGAGGGTAAAACAGATGCAGTGCATAAACCATGAACAAAATCAATCAAATTTTGTGAAATCAAACCATCAACAACAAAATTTGTTTACATAATGGGAATAATAAAAAAATATTATTCAACTTCAGAGAATCAAAATGAAATTGGGAATCAAAACCGGAGAATGGTCTTCATTTTCGTCCCATGTGGCCTTCAAACATATACCTAAATTAAAGAATCATTTAAATGAAGTTAGCAGGGTAAACACATTTGCTCACAAAAAACAACCCAAAACTCAACTTTGAAATTCACATGCAACATTTGCCAAAAGTTACTATTATTGTGTTTGGATAGCTAGGAATCAATTCTATATCCAAAAAAATGGTGAAAAGTTGAAAAGGTACAAGTAACTATCCTTGTTTTGGGGATTGTAAGAAGGAAAAAAAAAAGCTTACTCCAATTAGAAGAAAATAGAGAAAAATTATAGCTGCTTGAAATTTGAAGGAACCACGAAAGAGAAGGTCCCTCCAATCGTGAATCAATAGCCGGATTCTGTTTTGGCACCATGCAAAAGGTTGTTTGTTTAGAGAGGAAAAAAAACAACAAACACCCGTGTCTGACTTAAGTGCCAACAATTCACAAAATTATTATTAATGATAACAATAATTTGACCAGAAATTGTGTCTTGAAACAGAAGGGTTTGATTTCAAGGATCTTCAACTGGTTCTTTCGTTTTGGCTCTAAGCGGCAGTCAGGTGGCCATTGAAACAAGCCCCTGCTGTTGACTCTTATAATAGAGCCTTCATCAATATTATTACGATTAAACCCTAACCCTAAACCCTAACCCTAAACCCTACACCCTAACAAAAACGAACTACAGTAACACACGAATGTAAGAAAGAACAGAAACTCACCTCACCAAAAGAAAACAACAACGCCAAATGCCATCAGAGAGGCTGATGCCTAATTACCTTACTATGATGCAATATATATACTTGTGCTGGAAACCCTAATCTGTTGTTTCGGCCGCCAAATTACCCAAACACCGTTCAAGATATCCAAACCAATTTGGGCCTGCTACGTTTTCGGGGGGAAATGCTAGGTGCACCCAGCAACATTGCTGGTGCACCCAGCAATTAGGTGAATGGGCAAAATTGCCCTTGCATTAAAAAAAATAATTTCTTCTTCCGGAAGAAGGTTCTTCTGGAAATCTTCCGGAAGAAGGTTCTTCCGGAAATTTTCCGGAAGAACCTTCTTCCGGAAGAACAATTTGTGTTCTACCGGAAGAACCTTTTTCCGGAAGAACCTTCTTCCGGAAGCTTTCCGAAAGAAGGTTCTTCCAAAAGAACAAATTGTTGTTCTTTCGGAAGAAGGTTCTTCCGGAAAGTTTCCAGAAGAAGGTTCTTCCGGTAGAACAATTTATTCTTCCGAAAGAAGGTTCTTCCGAATGAACAATTTGTTTTACCGGAAGAACCTTCTTCCGAATAAGTTACCGGAAGAACTTCTTCCGGTAACTTCTCCAGAAGAAGGTTCTTCTGATAGAATAAATTGTTCTACCAGAAGAACCTTCTTCCGAAAGAAGGAATTATTTTTTTAATACAAGAACAATTTTGTCCATTCACCTAATTGTTGGGTGCATCAACAATGTTGCTGGGTGCACCTAGCATGTCCCGTTTTCGGGCCTTCAGTTTCGATTCTATGTTTGTTCTTTTTTTTTATTTATAGACCTCTCTTTTTCTATTTCCACCGGCCATGTTTTTTAAAATCACTAGAAACTAGTGCCTGACCAAAGTGTGTTGATTTTTTAGCCTTTCTTAAATCAATACCAATATATATAATAAGAGTAAACTACATTAACAACATGAGGTTTCCATAAAATTACACGAACTTGCCTGCTTTTTCTTAACACTAGCTTAATATTTCGTGTCTTCCAAAGGTATTAAATTCATTTTTTATAATTTATATGAATAATTTTTTATATTATTTTAAATTTTTAATATATTATTAATTATTAATTATTTAGTTTAATATTAATGAAAGCTACAATATTATACAAATAAATTAAATTAAAGATTTGTTCTTAAACGTGAATTATTCACTTTGGTTTCTTTCTTTCAAAATGTATCATACCACATACCACTTTTAAACACATTTGTAATTTGTTAGCTTTTATTTTTTCCTATTGAATTTTCCTTTAATCAGATTGATATTTTTAATTAGAAAAAACATGTTGCAAAAATAAGGAGTAAAAAATGATAGAAGCTTACTACTTTACGAAAATAAGATTGCTATAACAAAATAATTATCACGTTTATCAAGACATATACCCTTTTCTATTAGAAACATATAATTAGAAACTAGTACATCAAAATTAATAAAGAAAATTAACTGATGGAGGAGAGGGACATCCTCCATCCAATAGGTGAGACCAATTATTGTACTGAGAATCTCCTAATAGAAGCACTTGCTATTACACATGCTCACTCCATTTCTGAATAAAGCACCAAAACACGTACCAACAACATATACTTCTTCGATCTATTATCAAGTAAGAAAGATTGTTGAAAGAAAGTCATATCTAATAATTTTATTCTTTCTATTTTAAAATAAAAATATTTGATTCTTTCATTTTTAAAAATCTGTAATTTTAGTTCTCATATTTTAAAATAAAAATATAAGATTCTTTTATTTTAGAAAATTCACAAATTTAATCTCCATATTTAAAAAAATAGTAATTTTGATTCAATTTTTAATTTTATCTACATTTTATTTCATACATCATAATTAATTAAATCATTTTTTATGATATATTAAATTAATATGTTAGGTCTATGATTCAATTGGATCAAAATAAAAAAAAATAAGTAAAAAAAATTAAAAATTTAGTAAAATAAGAAGATTAAATGTCTCTATTTTGAAATAGGAAATTAGAGTCGCAGACTTTTTTAAAATTGAGGAACCAAATATCTTTATTTTAACATGGATATGGGACCAAAATTGCATCTAAGTCAAAGAACTAATTATAGGAAGAAGAAAAAATTAATTTTATAGGAAAAAAACACAAATCAAAACATCGAGGAAGCAAAGAAAGTCAAGAGACAAGGAAATGATAAAATTTATGATCAAATAAGAAATAATATAAGAAAAAAAAGTGTGTTATAAAAAGTAAAAAGATATGTTAATGCAAAATTCTTATTCGTTCACACACATATAATATAAATATAAATATTATTCAATAAAATATATTGAATATATATTTTTGAATCAATCAATTAATATCACATCAATTAATTTAAGATGTAATGAAACTATCAAGAGAAATTTAAATAAAATCTTTAATTATTAATTAATTTGAATCAATCAATTAATATATATATATATATATATATATATAATATTAATTAATTTAAAATTTAATAAAATGATTAAATCAATTTAATAGAATTATTTGAAAGTAATGAATATGATTATCACATGCAATCACATCATAAAATCAAACATTCTTTTATATAGTTTTATAAAGAGAGAATAAATTACAACAATCTTCCTTATAGAAGGGATGCAATGTAATATTTTATTAACAATTAAGAAAATTAGTGTAATATATAAGAAGTATTTGTGTAATATTTTTAAATAATTATTAAGATAGTATTCTAAGGATGGGAGAAACAGAAATTTTTTTGTAATTTCACAAAATTTCAAAAATAATTAATATAATTTACTTTATATATAAATAAACATATATTTACATTCTGTCCCATCTTATGTTTTTTTATTTCTTTTTTTATTTGTCATTACATCACATTTGTCGTTTCCAATCTCTTTTACTTCTTTCTTTCTATCTTTTTCCTCCTCCCACCTAGTACACCTCACTCAGGTGTATGTTTACCCGTGCTCTTCTGAAATAGACTCCAAGAAATGAGAATTCAGTTGTCATTTTTTTTTTCCTTTTCTTTCTTCTTTTGGTTGTTTGCATATTACATATACTATTGCCACCCGGATTATAAAGAAGTCGTTATTAATATCAATACATTAATATATTTATTTTCACTTTCATTTATTTTTCCTCATTTTTTTCTTTATTTTTCATCGCATACTTTATCTCCCTTTTTTTCTCTTCCATTTATATACCCAAAAAAGGGGGGTGCATTCCCCTATTGTCTAGTAAAGAATCAACATCTCAGGGATCTATGCTTATGGATGTCATTATACGTTACTTCAAAATCAATTTTGTAAATTCAATATCATTTAAAATTGATCTTAAAACCGCTCACCAGAAAATATAACCAGATAGCTTATCGTTCGGCCAAACACATAAATGTGTACCTTTGCACCAAATTGTAGGCATCTATATATTGCATAAGATCTTCCTAACCAATGTCTTACTTATGAAGAACGCAATTATTCGTCTTTCAATTTTGAAAAAGATTTCTACTAGTGCCGCATTTGCCTCCTGCATATTATATTTTGTGACCAACTAGTACTTAGTTGGCTTTTCCATTTCATGCTAGTCGTTGCTTTATTTTCCCGGAAGTCAAGTAACACGCAAACGCAGGAATTAAATTAATTAAGACAGAAAATAAAGTGTAATGCATCCATCTCAACACCGCAAAGCTATGTAAATGCGTCACTACTACAACAGAAACTACAACAAAATTAAAACAGACAATTCAGAAAGATCCAAATTTGACAAACTATACTAAATCAACTCTGAGGTGACGTTTTAGCAACACTAGCCTGTTGAACAGCCTGGGCAGGTGCTCCATCATAGGTTCCGCGAGTAGTCCCACCTGCATTACCATCGCTGGAATATACTGGAGGCTGAGCATAACCACCAGCACCATAAGAACTGTTGCTATACGATGGAGGAGCCTGGCCATAACCTGGTTGACCACCTGCTGGGACACCACCATATGATGGTGGACCATACCCCGGCTGCACTGCACCACCGTAACCAGATGGTGGAGCTTTTTGAGAACCTGACTCTGGTTGGGCATATCCTCCAGAAGGTGGGGGCTGAGAAGGGGGATATCCAGATTGCAAATGACCAGATTGACCATAGCCTCCTGCTGTGTTAGGTGATTGGGATTGTCCATACACAGGCGGCGTGCCACTAGGCTTTTGGGTCTGAGGGGGTCCATAGCCAGATCCATAACCAGATTGTGCTGGAGGTTGACTACCATAAGCTGCTGGTTGGGAGGTTGGGGGCACGCCATAACCTGGCTGAGCTTGTGGTGGATAGTTGGCAGCATTTGGGCTAGGTTGTTGGCTTGTACCATAACCTTGACTTGGAGGCTGGGCAGGTGGAGCTTGGGTTGAATCCCCCTGGGATCCATAGTTGGCAGTGTGGCCCTCTTGAGCTGGGTTGCTACCATAGCTGGGGGCTGAGCTATAACCTTGCTGCTGATCATATGATGGTGGCTGACCATACCCTAATTGTGGTGGCGCATGATATCCACCATAGCCATCCTGAGCATAGCCCTGTCCCGGTTGGTTATAACCAGAGGAAGGTGGCTGGCTGTAATTGTAAGCAGTCCCATCAGATGAAGGTGCAGGATTTTGCTGCTGCTGTTGACTATAGTAATCATACCCTGCATGGGTTGACTGCTGCTGTGGGGCAGTGGACTGATCCCAGTTGGTGGCAGAATATCCACCAGATGACTGGGGAGGATAGCCTGCATATTGTTGCTGAGGCATGTTATACTGGGGTGGACCAGAGTATGCTCCTGGCTGCACATAGCCATAACCAGATTGTTGCATAGGAGCAGCAGGGGGACCCCAGCTAGTGGGTGGCCGAGCTTGGTAACCTTGCTGAGAATAACCACCAGACATTGCTGGATTTCTATGACGATTCTGCAAAAAGAAAAGTTGTAACCACAAATAAAAACAAGTGAACTCACCTAAGATGACAGTACATACAGCAGCAACAGATACACAAACAAATAGACAACTAAAACATACATCACTAAAAGTCAACATATAAATAACACAAGATGAAGGATATATGCTACATTAACATATAAATAACACAAGATGAAGGGTATGTTACATTAACATATTCCATACAGCATCAGAAAGGAGTATAAAGGCCTACATACCGTACTGGTTCGAGATATAACCGAGTTACTCCAGCAGAAGCACACCCTCCCTATTCGAAACGAATGGGTACAAAAAGAAAAGCACAAAAAATAGAAGCAACAAGGATATGATCTTCGTTGCCTCATAAGGCAATCCACTATATAGTATCTCAAAATATCAAAAGCTTGTATCCCAATTATTACATTATTATAAATCATTCACTGTAATTAAACAAGCTAAATTTATGGTCTAACACAATAACAACAGAAGTAGGAGCATCCATAAATCCAAGTTATACAAACCGTCTAGACAATTTCTCTTGGCTCCAGGTAAATAGAAAAGTGTCCTCTCAACCATCCCCCTCCACCCAATCTTAGAGATCAACCTTAAAAGAACCATCAATTAAAAAGCACAAATACCCAACTATTTGAACTGAAAGAGAATCAAAGGAGAAAGACAAGTGGGGGTACAAAAATTTGCTGACAAATATTTAACAGAACAAAAACAAACAATACATAATAATTTGCTGAAATAGAAGACTGAAATGGACAGAAATTGCAGGATTGGTAAAAAAAATTAAGAGCTTCAGAACGGAAAGTTTTAGGTTATCATGCCAAACAAAAGTCCAGCACAAGACACAAGGATAAAACTATATATCAATCTCAAATATACAACAGTTCTTTCAACCGATGAATTGGAAGGGACAAATAGCATTGTCTACAATGATTTCAACAAGAGAATATGATAATTGTTAGTTGAAACAACTAGAAGACTACAAAAAGGACAGGAATAATAATGTAAAGGGGAAAAATGTTAAGAGCTTTACAATGGAGAAGTTTCAGGTTATTATCCCAAATGTAAGTCCAGCATAAGACAAGATGACACACAACCTTTTGAAAAGCAAACTGAAAGGCATAAAAGGCATTGTCTAAAAGGATACCAACGTGACAATTCAAATCCAGTCCAATTATGACAAGGTATACACATTAATAGGAGACTTATTTCCCTCTAATAAATATCAAAAGAGGTTTAGAACCATACCATCGCAAGCTGAGAGAACACCAACAAAGGGATTCCATGTTGGTGTCACTAATGGTCCAATACAAACTAACCCTACATAAGTCCCAATAACAAGATCAGTCATATAGGATACAACAATTCATAGATATAGACCATGGTTGAACAGGCTATAATCCCAATGAGTATCCACTGACACAACTATATGACATTAAGGTAACCTTGAGGTCCCCAAGAATCTAAAGCACAGCACAAGCCTATGAACAAAACTTAACAATAGTTAAAAACAGTCTGTGCAATAGATTGGTATATTGGACTATAAAATTGAGCTGTTCGTTTCAAAAATATATATCTTGACTATCCTCCTCAATCAAATTTATGAATATATATATATATATAAGTAGTGAGTACCAATGTAGTTAAGTATTTTGCGGAAGCCTACACACACAAACACTGCACACACAAGAGTTAGTAAGTAATAAGAACTAGACAGGCCCTGGAAGTTTAAGACAGTAGTCATAAACCTGGACCATGCCAAATGCATGCTACTACAGTATCCATGTAACAATTAAACTAGATACAGTCAGAGTTCCATAATCAGGTTTCGACCTACAAAAGAATTCAAATATGCTGTAGAAATTTAGCAGTAAAACACAATGACGAATCAAGACCCAATTGGCAAGTCAATAGAATGTTACCCATCTATCAATCGATAAGCAAATATCCAGACATAAATTCATCTAGTTTCATCAAACTCAACCATTTTGCATAATTTTAAACATGCAAATATAGAAAATACCAAAAAAAAATGTAAATAATGGTGCAGATCAAAATACAACAAATAAACCAAACTAGACTCGGCATACGGCAAGCAAAACAAGCTATACCAAAGCCAAATCCAACAAAACGAGAGGGGTACTGAACATACCTCGCCACTTATGACTTGGTTAACCATTTGTTTTGCAGACTCAATTTGTTCAGGGGTCCCTTCAATTTTTAATGTTCTTTCAGTAGATGTGTCACCTGGTGGAAGATGAAGAGGAATCACCTGAAAAGGCAAACAATACATTATGAACAACAATAATACATGGGAAGTAAACAATATAGTGTGTCTGTTTTTCAGTTCAACACCCCCCCCCCCAAACGTTCAAGGAGAAGTAACAATTTGTTGCTTCTCACAAAATGGTGCTTTGGAATGCATGCCCAGAGAATGAAACGGTAAAATAAACAGTAATAGTGATAACAAAGTAATGGAAAAGCCATATGAAAATAATTATCAAAGGCACACTGAAATGAAGACAATAATATTTAAAAGGGAAACCTGAATTCTTGCTCCAGTTGAAGCTTGCATGTTCTTTATTGTTTCTCCTCCTTTACCAATTACAAGACCAACCTGCAGAAAATAACCGTAAAACATCCCAGCCAAAACAAACCCAAAGAATTAAAGCACTAAATACATCACATAAATCATATGTGTACACACAACCCCTTTGCACACCTTGTTATTAGGGATCTTTGACACATACTCATCAGACCCAGCTTGTCCAGCCACTCGTCGAGCAATAATGCCAGAACCTCCAGTTTCAGCCTATTAAAAACACCATGTTAAAAGCAAATTCTTTTTTAAAAATCCGCTTCAATCATAATGGCTTTTCTAATGTGTGCCCATGTGCAAGTAATAAGAAGTCAACAACAACAAAAAATATTTTCCATGGAAACAAACTATTTATCATGTCAAAATCACAAAAGCCATTCAACCCTTAACATTTTCAAGTAATTTAAGGCATTCAATAAGCTGTATTAACACTATCACCCACAATACAATACCCCTAAATAATCCAAGACGTTGAAGAGAAAACCAATTATTAATGTTAGCAAGGTTTTAGAAATCGATCCACAGCCACAATGCTGGCAGCAGCATCAACGTTTTTTGAGTCTCTGCAACCGCAATTGTGGCTGCACCATCCACAATTGTCTGCAATTTGCCACAATATCAAGGAACACAACAAAACCACCACTATGACCACGGTTAGGAGCACATAAATTATAAAATCATGAATGTGTAGAATTATCAACCATTGATTTTCTCATCAAAATCCAAATTACCAAACCATACCACAACAAAGAAAAAACAACAGGGTAATACCTCGGCAAGAACTTCGTTGATAAGCTTCTCAGCAGTGGCAATAGCATCAGGAGAACCCATAAGCTCAACAGTCCTAGTAGCCGAATTCGGATCAGCATCCATATCACGAGTAACTTGAATTTTGGCACCAGACTGCAGCTGAAGGTACTTGATGGTCTCACCACCTTTTCCAATGATAACACCAACCCTCCCATTGGGGATATCAATCTTCTTGCTCGCACCGCCGACCTGGTGCGAGTACGACACCGCTGACGGCGAAATCGACGGTACCGAATACGGATTCACATCTGCAAATGAGAAACAAAACCCTAACTATACATGTACATAACTAGTATTCAAAATTAAGTACTTGTTTTATAAAAGCAAGTGGAAACAAGTGATTATTTGAGGAATAAAACCCTGACCGATGGAGTCGAAGGAAGAGCCGTTGTTGTCGTGCTTGGGGCGTTTGGTGGGGTCGAGGGGAGGGGCGCCGCTGAGGAGGCGAGCAGCGACTTCTTGGGCGCGCTGTTTGGCGAGCTCGAAGTCGGAGGCGGCGGAGGAGGGGGGAGGGACGCTGTTGTAGGAGGGGGGTGGCGGCGCCACCGAGTCGGGGCCGTCGGAGAAACCGGTGGGGCGGTCGTCGTTGTACTTCCGCTTGAGGGAGGGTGGGGTGGGGATGCTGTCGGGGTTCGCCGAATATTGAGATTCGTCAGCCATGGGGATTGGGTTGAGGAAGAAACCCTAATGGGAGAGAGCAAGTATTGAAATCGAAAACCCACTCACTCTACTCGTTTAGCTGCTGCTGCGCTTCACGTGTCCTGACCTTTTTTATAGTGGATAATACTAATCAAAAAATTCGTCTCGCTTAATATTAATATATTATCTTTTTTTAGACAAATATTAATATATTATTAGTATTTTGGTCACAAGATATCATGATTAATTATGATTTATAATACATGACTGTTGCTTAACTAAGCAAATTTTACTCAATATGATAATTATAATTTATCTTCTTAATGGCTTAATTGTAATTTTGGTTTGAATTTTTTTTTTTGTTAAAAATTGTATGGTTTTAATTTCTTAGCCATATTTGAGAGGCTTTTTTTTTCTAAGTTTTAAAATTTTAAGAATTAAAACTAGCTTTAATATTAGTTTCATATATATATTTTTTTGTTGTTTTTATTTCCCATTGTATTAGACAATAAAACTCTTGTCAAGTAGAAACATTGATATTGGGAGGATTTCGAACATAATCAATAATTATCAGAGGTGTTTATGACTCAAGTTTATTAATTTGGTTTGGCTTGAAAAGAATTTTTAACAAGTTTGAATTTAAGAAATTAAACCTAATATTTTTTAAGTCATGTTTAGATTGCATGATACCTATACCTTTAGGTTGTCCCAACCAGATCTAAAATTATTTAAACAGTTATGTATTAATAATACAAGTTTTTTTAAGGCAACACAAGGTGTGTTCCAACAACCAAAGAGAGAGTACAAGAAAGTTCCCATAATACAAAGCCTCTCAAAGAGAGAAAACCATTCCAAAACACCAACAAGCCTCCCACAACAAAAGGGTCAGCAACATGATGATCCCACAACTATCTCAGATCAAGCCTCCCAAAACTGCTGCAAAAACAAAAGATCTAGACCTCACACGACTTGGTAATAATGTGTTTATCTAACATGATATTCATTTATGTTAACATTAATATATGATGCTAAGAAGGCGAGTTCACTACCAAGCAGAGGCAATTAATGGTGGTGTGAGGGTGTCGACCATGGTTGCTAATCGAAGGTGATGATGGTTAGAGTGTCAACCATGAACGCAAAGCAAAGGCAATGATGACCGCCAAGTGGAGGCGATGATCATGAAAAAGTCTCAGCCATGGTCACCAAGTGGAGAGAATGATGGATAAAAATAAATTTAAAATTTTAAAACCAACTAAATAATTAATATACTAACATTATATATATATATATATATATATATATATATATATATATATATATATAATAAAATATTTAAAAAGCCATCGTTTACCTACTTATAGCATTCAAAAAACAAAATTCGAAGTATCGTGATTTTTTTTTTAAGAAAAAAAGAGTGACACAATGAAAAACATACCATACACATAAAAAAAATTCAAAAATAAACATTTAATAATTAATTAAAACATTATTAAAATATAAATGAAGGTGTTAAAATTAAAAGGATGTATGTAAAAAATCACGATTTATCCTTACACAAGTTAATATTTATAGTAATTTGAAGAAAGAAATGACAAAATAAAAAATACTCAATTTCTATATGTTTGGCCTTGATAGAATTTGGAAGTGAATCTTTTCATAAGCCCCACATAAATTGTTCATATGAAATTATCTTGGAGAGATTATCAAAATAAGCTGAAAAATACTTCATCCGAATTTAAATATAAGCTAAAAAAATAAAGTATAGCCATAAAAAAATTATTAACATCATTTAATTTTGATAATCTCAATAAAAAGATTATTTTACTTTCTAAAGTACCTTTTACATTAATTATATATGAAAAAAAGAAGGTTGTTGAAAATAAATCTCTAATTAAATGAAAAGTATTTTAAAGATATTATTATTAAATAAAAGAGAATTAGTTAAATTTTACTTATATTTTAGTTCAACACGCATTAAATTTTTTTTGCTTATACTTTAGTGTGGATGAAATAAAATTATAATTAAATGAAGAATATTTTGAAGGTGATATCATTAAATATGAGAAAAGTAATACACTCATGAGATTATTAAAATATTTAACCATAATGAATGGACAAAAATTAGATACATGTATCATATAATATTATTTGGTACATCGTTTTTCAATCATAATTAGAGTTTGTCAAAATGTATCACTCAGATCCAATATTGACTCACCTAATCAATAGTGTAATCTAACCCGACTCATTTCTTTGTCAGTCTTAAAAATATTGCCACAAACGATTCCACACATGTTGGTGTGTTAAACACATTAACTCGCCAATTTTTTTAAGAAAATTAAAAAACAAATTTCAACAAAAAATCATTTTTTCTTAAAAAAAATTGTGATTGCATTTGCTTGTAACTTTTTATTATTTTAGCAATTTCAATTACAAAGAAATCAATTTTTTTAAATCATTACGAATTCAACAAGTCAAAGTAATATTATCACAAAAGTATTTCATGATCACACATACAAAACAATTATCACAAATCAAACAAAACAACAAATAATTCTATGATAGAAGTATTTGATGATTAAAAAATATCTTAAAATAATAAGTTTTTTTTAAGTAGATCAAATGGACAGTCTAACTTTCCACGGATTCCATCCAAGTGATTGTAGATAGATCAAGTTCATTTTTTAAGTTAATTACAAAAAAATCTTTTATCAATCCAACCCAAATTCATGATGAGTTGAGTTGACTAGGATATTTTAACCCGTTTTAATAATATTAACTTTTAACTATGATAATTTATTATATAGAGATTATTCCAATTATAATTGGAGAAGAGTACTAACAATAAGTCTATACTCATATCCATGAAAGTCCATGTATCTAAGTTATTTTTTTTTTTGATAAATCTTGACTGATAGTTGATCCTTATTTATCCTAACAATTTTTATACATTTATGATTTTTTTCTATGTCTGTTGTCCATCAATGCACTCGACTTACCTCTTTTCCATTTTCTCCCTTCTAAAGAAATTCCATGTAAAAAAATATTTCATATATAAATAACATTACTCTAACAAGCAAGCATCTATGAGACCATGGGAACAAAAGGAAAAAAACAACGCTTCGTATATCATGGTTAACAAAATTCATTATGGCACTGACTCGAAGAAATTCAAGACAAAACATGGAAATAGATTAACATTTCCAGAACGAAATTTGAAGCCACAATGCATGCATAGATAAACATAAAAAGTGTTATGAGAATTTCAAACAAGAACAGCATTAATTAGTTATCATAATCAAAAAGTGAAAGGAACGTCCAAAGCAGCTTTAGCCTCCAAAACTGCATTTTTCTTCTCCAGAACCCACACAAGCTTAGCCTCACATCTTTCCCGTCCCATCCCATTTGAGCATATAATTCATATTCGTAAAATTAATTAATCTAGCATCTCATATAAATTAAAAGACATATTTTTATATATAATTAAAAGGCATATGTGTGCAATTTTCGTAGTATTATATAAATTATATACAAATTTTAAAAAATAGTTGAGAGCGTATTTCTCCGAAATTGGAAGACTCTCCTTTCTCTCTTTTTTTTTTAATATCATTCTGGCACTTCCTCTTCCTTCCTGCATGATCTATTCTTTAATTTTCACAAACACCAAAAAGAAAATACTACTTGCTAGAAAAATATATAAAATGGTTGAAAGTAAAATTGATTACATTTACATTCCATCCCATAAATTACAGCAACTACGTAATGATCCGTTTCAAAAAGATTCAATTCATTTCAATGCCACGACTGTGATTAAACATGATGAGGTGTCTCATTTATTCCCATAGGTTTATATAAATATCAACATAATATTAGTAGTATCTGAGAAATTCAGAAGCTTTTAACTAATAAGAAATCTGAATGCTTCTTATTAACACCCACATATATAGCTTAATTAGCATATCAGCAAAGGCAAGAAATAGAACAAATTTGATTGACTTGGCACGCTGGCTTGTTCACCTGGTCCACCACCAGAGGAAGTCCTTGCGCCTATTGATCTTCTTCTGCAGCTGGAGGAGGCCATATAGCAAAGCCTCTGCAGTTGGAGGACAACCTGGAACGTATATGTCAACAGGAACTATTCTGTCACATCCTCTAACAACAGCGTATGAATAGTGGTAATATCCACCTCCATTAGCACAGCTTCCCATTGAGATCACCCACCTTGGCTCAGGCATTTGATCATAAACCCTGCACCAATTTATTAATCTTCTTTTTTTTAGCATCGAAGAGGTGTTGAAAACTAAGGAGAATTGTATCAAGAGGAGTGCTGGCAAAGAGGTAACTATTCTCTGAAACATTCTTCTTAAAGCACCTTGCTTTTTAGCATCAGACAAGTGTTGATAAATTAGGGAAATTGAAATAAGAGAAGCGCTGCAACCTATTCTTTGAAGTTTGAAACAGTCTTCCTAAGTACCTTTACCTTTGGCTGCTCTCTCTTTGGGCCTATTTGAATATAAGTCATAAGTATGTTTGGAAACTTTTCCTACCACAAATGTAAAACTTTTTTCAGCAGAGAAACTCTCAAAAGTATTTTTTTTAGCCTTGAATCCAAACACACACTTTCTCATGTTACAAGTGAGATAAAATGTTGCAGTTGTATTTTTAATTAAGAAATCAGGTGAGATATTAGTAGAGAGATATATTAATGAAAAAAAAATTAGCATTTTTAATTTCTAAAGTGAGGAATATTTTGAGACAAATTGAAAGAAAAGAACCAAAAATATACAAAATAAGAGAATATAAATGACAACAACACTACAATAACAAGTCTTATCTTCTTAGATAAAATTGACTACATAAATCATATCATAAGAACCAAAAGCTTCAGGATATTATCATGTAAAATTTATTAGAAATTAGAAATTTTTGAAAGTTCCTCTTTCCACTAGTGAGTAGATTTTCTACAATGACATTATCATTGAATATCCTCCTTTCAATAAATTCATCAAAATAATATGATTTAATTATGATATTGAAGTTTAAAAGAATATAAGTTAACATCATAACACTTGACTGTGTCAATTTTATTTTTCACTTGATGAGAGTATTAGAAGGGGTGAATTAAAGTGTGTTTCTACTATTTTTCATATGAATCAATAAAAAAATTATCATGGTTCTAACTTTTAAGAGAATTACTATAAAAAAATCTTCTTGTTGTTGTTTTTTTATATTATTAGTACATACACTATTTACTCTTTCATTGGAATGCATTTTCATTTAAATATAAATTTTTATATAGAGAATGATTTCTAATTAAAAAGGTAAACCCTAAATTTTTTTACAAATAATAAAACTCCAAGAGTGAAAATTAAGTATAGAGTGGGGCATTGTTTGGTGTGTGTCATTAAGTATTAAATAAGAATATATAAAGTGAGTTAAATAGCTAAATGAAAAAAAAGAAGAATCAAAAGATAGTCATCATCTTTATTAATAAAACTAGCATTATAACAAATAAAATACAATTAAAAGAATTATGAGTTAAGAAAATGCAATGGTAGCATGGATAGAAAAAAGGGACGCACTTGCGAAGAGCAGGGGCCATCTTGTTGGTGAGTGTGCCAGCAACGATCATGCAATCGGATTGACGCGGGCTAGGCCTAAAAATGATTCCAAAGCGGTCTAGATCATAACGGGCCCCGCCCGTGTGCATCATCTCCACAGCGCAACAGGCCAGCCCAAACGTCATGGGCCAGATGGACCCTGTGCGGGCCCAGTTCAAGAGGGAGTCCACCTTCGAGATCACGAATTCCGCCGGCTTCGAGAGGCCCACGGGGGAAGAATTCGCTGTTGGCTGCGGCAACGCACAGTAACTAGTGGGAGCGGTGGTGCCAGTGGAATTGCTGTGGAGAGACGCGGAAACTAGCCGCTGAGGGAGGCGCCACGTGAGTCCGATTCGGGTGACGAGAGCCATGGTCACACAATTTCGTTTTGTTTCGTTCCTTTCTTTTCTATGTGTTTGGTTAACAAATGAGTGCTCTCACATAAACTCTTTTGTTTCTTGGGGCAAATGCAATCTCGATTTTAGTGCTCGCCATTTTAGGATTATTGGTGGACCATTTTGTAACAACTTTTTCTTATATATAGATAGTTTTAGTTTTACTCAAATATCACGAAAGTATTTGAGAGAAAATAAGAACGGGTAAATCGATCAATCACGTTGAATTCTAATGCATAGTGAGTCTTATGTTATGCATTGGGGAAAGCATGCTCTTAGTATTGAACCGTCTTGTATTATTCTAATTGGTGGACCATTTTGTAACAACTTTTCCTTATAGATAGTTTTAGTTTTATTCAAATATCACAAAAATAAGTTTTAACTTGATAATTTACGTTATTATTTATTTATATTCTTTATTATATAGAGATTATTTCAATTCTAATTGGAGAAGAGGACTAGCAATAAGTCTATACCCATATCCATGAAAGTGCATGTATCTAAGTTTTTTTTTTTTATAAATCTTGACGGATAGTTTATCGTTATTTATCCTAACAATTTTTATACATTTATGATTTTTTTTTCATATCTTTTGTCCATCAATGCACTCGACTTACCTCTTTTCCATATTCTCACCTCTACAGAAATTCAATGCAAACAAATATTTCATATATAAATAACATTACTCTAACAAGCAAGCATCTATGAGACCATGGGAACAAAAGGAAAAAACACCTTCTTATATCATGTTTAACAAAATTCATTGTGGCACTGACTCAAAGAAAATCAAGACAAAACATGGAAATTGATTAACATTTCCAGAACGAAATTTGAAGCCACAATGCATGCATAGATAAACGTAAAAAGTGTTATGAGAATTTCAAACAAGAACAACATTAATTAGTTATCATAATCAAAAAGTGAAAGGAACGTCCAAAGCAGCTCTAGTCTCCAAAACTGCATTTTTCTTCTCCAGAAACCACACAAGCTTAGCCTCACATCTTTCCCGTCCCATCCCATTTGAGCATATAATTCATATTCGTAAACATTAATTAATCTAGCATCTCATATAGATTAAAAGACACGTTTTTTTTATATAATTAAAAGACATATTTGTGCAATTTTCATGTAGTATTATACAAATTAGATACAAATTTTAAAAAAATAGTTGAGAGCGTATTTCTCCGAAATTGGAAGACTCTCCTTTCTCTCTCTCTTTTTTTTTTTTTATATATCATTCTGGCACTTCCTCTTCCTTCCTGCATGATCTATTCTTTAATTTTCACAAACACCAAAAAGAAAATACTACTTGCTAGAAAAATATATAAAATGGTTGAAAGTAAAATTGATTACATTTACATTCCATCCCACAAATTACAGCAACTACGTAATCCCCCTTGTATCACCATCTTATGGGCCAAAACAAAACCGTTTCAAAAAGATTCAATTCATTTCAATGCCACGACTGTCATTAAACATGATGAGGTGTCTCATTTATTCCCATAGGTTTATACAAATATCAACATAATATTAGTTTTTTTTTTTTTTTGACAAAAACATAATATTAGTAGTATCTCAGAAATTCAGAAGGTTTTAACTGATAAGAAATCTGAAACAAACAAATCTGAAATGCTTCTTATTAACATACATATATAGCTTAATTAGCATAGCAGCAAAGGCAAGAAATAGAACAAATTTGATTGACTTGGCACACTGGCTTGTTCACCTGGTCCGCCACCAGAGGAAGTCCTTGCACCTATCGATCTTCTTCTGCAGCTGGAGGAGGCACTAGAGCAAAGCCTCTGCAGTTGGAGGACAACCTGAAATGTTTATGTCAACAGGAACTATTCTGTCACATCCTCTAACAACAGCGTATGAATAGTGGTAATATCTATTAGTAAATATTTGTCTTATAATTTAAAATTTATAAAAATATATTACTTATATTAATTTTATTTTTATAAAATAAAATATTTATTTTAGAATCAACTCTTTAACATTAGAAAGTTTTTTTGGTTTTTCTTTTCTTTTTCTTAATGTTATTGCTGCAAGTATTGTATTGTCACACGTTGGTGACTGATTGTCTCTATATATGTAACTCCTTACTAAAAAAATAAATCTGTTAAAATACAACACACAAAGCAATAAAATGAACACTTGGGTGAAGCTTTATATTCTAAGTGTTATATTCTTACTAGGGTACCTTATAAAAAATTTGAAAAAACCCCTTACGAGCTATGGAGAAAAAAAAGAACCAAATCTGAAATATCATAAAGTGTGGGAGAGTCTAACAAAGGTTAATATTCCTATTAATAAGAAAAGAAAAAATGAACTAAAAAATATTGATTGTATTTTGTTGGATATTCTTTGGATAGTACTACTTATAGATTTTTTATTGTTAATTCAGAATTGTCTGAAATTTCTAATGATACTATTATGGAATCTAGAGATGCCACTTTTTTAAAAATGGTTTTCCTTTGAAAAATAAATTGTCTAAATTTGTTTGTGATACTTCTTGTTCTAATTTATCATCTCGTAGTAATGCTAATAAGAACATTATTTTTTAACCTAGGAGAAGTAAAAGATATAAAAAAGTTAAGGATTTTGGTTTTCAATTTTGCTCTTTTCTACTTGAAGGTGATCCTAAAACTTATGGTGAGGCCATGAGGTCTATTGATGTATCTTTTTGGAAAAGAAGTTATTAATGATTAAATGAGTTATCTTAAAATTAATAAAATTTGGTTTCTTACTGATCTCCCCCCTGGTTATAAAAGTATAGATTGTAAGTGGATTTTCTGAAAGAAATTAAGAATTAATGGATTTATAGAAAAAATCAAGGTAAGACTTGTTGTGATTTATTGTAAACAAATAGAAGATGTAAATTTTTTTTATACATATTCTCATGTTTCTAAAGTTACTACTGTCAGAGTTTTAATTGCACTTGCTTGTGTTTTTAATTTAGAAATTCATCAAATGGATGTAAAAACTGCTTTTTTAAATGGTGAATTAGAAGAAGAAATTTATATGAGCCAACTTGAAGGATTTGTAGAACTCGGTAAGGAAAAGAAAGTTTGCAAACTTGTTAAATCTTTATATGGTTTGAAACAAACTCCAAAGCAATGACACAAAAAAGTTTGATCAAATTATTCTTTCGTATGGTTTTCAAATCAATAATAGTGATAAATGTGTGTAGGTGAAACAATTTGATGATAGTGAATATGTCATTTTATGTTTGTATGTGGATGACATATTGATATTTAGTAGTAATATGCATTTCATAAATGATGTGAAGTCTTTCTTGTGTAGTAATTTTGATACGAAGGACCTTGATCCTGTAGATGTGATTTTGGGTGTTAAGCTTATAAAGAAAAATGATGGCACGATTTTAACTCAATCACATTATGTTGAAAAGCTATTGAAGAAGTTTAATTATTTTGATGTTGAAACCTATTTCTACTCCTTATGACTCATCCATTAAATTAAAGAAAAATTTGAGTAAAGGAATTTCTTCACATAAATATTCTCAAATTATTGGTTCTTGGTTGCATTTGACAAACTTCTCTAGGCCTGACATTGCATATGCAATTTGTAGATTAGGAAGGTATACTAATAATCCTGATTATTCTCATTGAATTGCATTAGAAAGAGTTTTTAGATAATTAAAAGGAACCATTAATTATGACATTCATTATACATGTTTTCCTATAGTAATTGAGGGATTTAGTGATGCAAATTGGATTTCTGATGAAACAAAATTGGCAAGTGGTTATGTCTTTACTTTAGCTGGTGGTGCAATATCATGGAAATCTGCTAAGCAAACTATTATTTCATGTTCTACCATGGAAGCATAAATTATTGCTTTAGATACTATTATTTCATGTTCTACCATGGAAGCATAAATTATTGCTTTAGATATTGCTACTAGTGAGGTTGAGTTTCTTAAAAATTTTCTATTTGTTTTGCCATTGTTGAATAAGCCTATACCTCCAATTTCAATGCATTGTGATAGTCAAGTTGCTATATCTAAAGTTACTAGGAAAAATTTTAATGAAAAAAGAAGACACTTAAGAGTGAGACATAAGTCTATCAGAAATTTGATTTCTCATGGTGTCATTTTTCTTGACTTTGCCAGGTCAGAAAACAACATTGCGGATCCGCTTATTAAAGGGTTGATTTGTCAATAAGTACTTAAGTCGTTGAACGGAATGGGACTAGAGTCCATTATTTAGTTACAACAATGAACATCTGTCTTCGTGTGATAGGTGATCCCATAAATGAAGTTCAACAGGTAACAACAAAATTGCTTGTTGACTAAAGTACACCAAAATAAAATTTTACGGAGTTGTTCTATTTCTCATTCCTATGATGAGGTGAATTATAAATTGTGACAATATTAAGGTTGAGGTATTTATATGTGTATTTTTTGGTAAAAAAATACCTCTTAATGAATTTGATGACAATTATTGTAGGGGTGGGGATCACACACCACTCAGTATAATGGTGGGACCGTCAATGTGAGATATGGACTAATCTTTAAGTGACACTCACGAAATAAGATACATGCACAAGGCCGTGTAACGTGCTATCACTGATTAGAACTTAAATGAACGCCAATATTGAAAGGGTTATGAACAAAAGTCCGATTAAAGATGGTGTAGTTCAAGACAATTAAGTCACTACATTTTTCTCGGGTGGAAGTTCATAAACACTAGGTATAAGGCTCAAACCCGGAAGGTTCCTTATACTGAAATACAATATTATATGCTCTTTCTTTTACATTTCTATACAAATTATATTTTTTTAAAATATTTTAAAAATTTAAATTATGTGGGGGAATGTTACTAAATATTTGTTTTATAATTTAAAATTTATAAAAATATATTACTTATATTAATTCTGTTTTTATAAAATAAAATATTTGTTTTAAAATTTGTTACGTTTAGAATTCTTATATTTTAAGATTTTGTTTTTTAGTGGGTTAATGCAGTTTGTTACATTTGTTTTGTTCTGCAAGTTGGTTTCCAACGTTCATATAGTTTTACTTTGAGATTTTTTGTTGTTGCATAACGGGGTCTACATATATATATATATATATATATATATACTCTAGCAAAAACACATAAGCAGAAAAAACAATTTACTTTCTTTTTCCTGTAAATTTTTTCTTTTCTTTTTCTTATAAAAAATATCTTTTTGAGGGCAAGAAAATTGGTGTTCAAAAAGTTCATGGATCCTTTAACTACACACAATCGGAACCAACGGGTTGTCGTATCTTGGGAAAGGAGCGTAATCAGAATTTTCTACCAGTATAGTGGGGTGTTTTCTCTCTAAGGATAACATTTACGCACTTCTACTCAGGCTAATTAAAAATTTATCTCTTAAATTATTTTCCTTTGTGCTTATTGTATATTGTATGTTATATTGCATTGTTGATTCATGTTATGTCATACTCTGAAGTTACTTTGCTACTTTTGTTTTGTTATTTAGTTTAAGACTTTGCATCTTCTTCTCATTTATTTCTTTTATTTTATTTTAATTTTCTAACAATATCCACCTCCATTAGCACAACTTCCCATTGAGATCACCCACCTTTGCTCAGGCATTTGATCATAAACCTTGCAACAATTTATTAATCTTCATTTTTTAGCATGAAAGAGGTGTTGAAAACTAAGAAGAATTGTATCAAGAGGAGTGCTGATAAAGAGGTAACTATTCTTTGAAACATTCTTCTTAAAGCACCTTGCTTTTTTAGCATCGGACGAGTGTTGAAAAATTAGGGAAATTGAAATAAGAGAAATGCTGCAACCTATTCTTTGAAGTTTGAAACACTCTTCTTAAGTACCTTTCATTGTTGTCTCTTTAGGCCTATTTGTATATAAGTCATAAGTGTGTTTGGAAACTTTTTCTATTGGAAATATAAAACTTTTTTCAGTAGAGAAACTCTCAAAAGTACTTTTATTAGCCTTGAATCCAAACACACACTTTCTCATGTTACAAATGAGATAAAATGTTGTAGTTGTAATTTTAATTAAGAAATTAGGTGAGACATTAACAAAGAGATATATTAATAAAAAAAATTGGTATTTTTAATTTCTAAAGTGAGGAATATTTTGAGACAAATTGAAAGAAAAGAACCAAAGATATATAAAATAAGATAATATAAATGACAACAACACTACAATAACAACAAAGCCTTGTCTTCTTAGATCAAGTTGACTAAAAAAATTGTATCATAAGAACCAAAAGCTTCAGGATAATATCATGTAAAATTTATTAGAAATCATAAATTTTTAAAAGTTCCTCTTTCCACTAATGAGTAGATTTTCTACAATGACATTATCATTGAATATCATCCTTTCAATAAATTTATCAAAATAATATGCTTTAATTATGATATTGAGTTTTAAAAGAATATAAGTTAACATCATAACACTTGACTGTGTCAATTTTATTTTTCACTTGATGAGAGTATTATAAGGGGTGAATTAAAGTGTGTTTCTACTATTTTTCTTATGAATCAATAAAAAATTGTCATGGCTCTGATTTTTAAGATAATTACTATAAAAAATATTCTTGGTTCTGTTCTTTTATATTATTAGTGCATACACTATTTACTCTTTCATTGGAATGCATTTCCATTTTAATATAAATTTATATTGAGAATGATTTCTAATTAAAAAGTTAAACCCTAAATTTTTTTACAAATAATACAACTCTGAGAGTGAAAATTAAGTATAGAGTGGTGCATTGTTTGGTGTGTGTCATTAAGTATTAAATAAGAATATATAAAGTGAGTTGAATAGTTAAATGAAAAAAAAGAAGAGTCAAAAGATAGTGATCATCTTTATTAATAAAACTAACATTATAACAAATAAAATAAAATTAAAAGAATTATGAGTTAAAAGAATGCAATGGTAGCATGGATAGAAAGAAGAAACAGACTTGCGAAGAACATGGGCCATCTTGTTGGTGAGTGTTCCAGCAACGATCATGCAATTGGACTGATGCGGGCTAGGCCTAAAGATGATTCTAAAGCGGTCCAGATCGTAGTAGGTCGCGCCTGTGTGCATCATCTCCATGTCGCAGTAGGCCAACCCAAACATCATAGGCCAGATGGACCTTGAGTGGGCCCAATTCAAGAGTGAGTCCACCTTCGAGATCACGAACTCTACCGGCTTTGAGTGGCCCACAGGGGAAGAATTTGCTATCATCGACGGCGGCGCACAGTAACTAGGGGGAGCGGTGGCGCCGGTGGAATTGCTGCGGAGGGACGCGAAAAGTAGTCGTCGAGGGAGGCACCACGTGGGTCTGGTTCGGGTGACAAGAGCCATGGTCACACACTTTCATTTTGTTTTGTTCCTTTCTTTTCTATGTGTTTGGTTAACAAATGAGTGCTCTCACGTAAACTCTATTGTTTCTTGGGACAAATGCAATCTCCGATTTAGTGCTCACCATTTTTGGATTATTGGTGAACCATTTTGTAACAACTTTTCCTTATATAGAGATAGTTTTAGTTTTACTCAAATATCATGAAAGTATTTGAGAGAAAATGAGAATGGGTAAATTGACTAATCACGTTGAATTCTAATGCATAGTGAGTCTTGTGTTATTCATTGGGAATCATGTTGTTAGTGTTAAGTAATCTTGTGTTATCCTAATTGGTGGACCATTTTATAACAACTTTTCCAATGAATAGTTTTAGTTTTTCTCAAATATCACAAAAGTACTTGAGACAAAATAAGAATGGGTAAATCGATCAATCAGGTTGAATTCTAATGCATATTGAGTCTTGTGTTATTCATTGGGGAGCATGCCATTAGTGTTAAGCAGTCTTGTGTTATTCTAACGAGTAATCTACTTTTTTTTATAAGCAAACAATAGGCTGTTCATATTACAAAATTGGGCAACCTAAAAAATTGACACTTGTCCAATTGGAGGCCATTTTTGTGAATCCACTCTTTTTTTATAGCTTTTTGAAGTTCAAAATCCTCTCTCGTGCACCATCTCAACAAATGGATATTGCTGAATAGATATGTACAATTTTGCCCTCATTTTGAATTTTGAAAATATTCTCCCCTCATCTCACACAAATAGCACTATTGCACCAGCATCGTCGCGCTGCATCATCTTCGACCAGATCATCTTCTCCACCCTTCATCCACCATGACCAAACTCTGACTACCACCTAACAACATTGCCGCACCACCGTCGTCGTGCCGCACTAACATGTATTTCAATGTGACAGATAAAGTTTGAAATATTTGTCTTCTGTTATTTCTTTCTTCTCATTAGATATGAACTTTTTATTTGATATACGTTCCAAGTATTTGCTGATGTTTTTTAGTCTTGTTTTGGCTTCTTATATCATAAAAACAAATTCTACTTAAAATTGTTAAAATATGTTTTGCTTATGAGGTGTTTAACAAAACGCCTCACCCAAATTCCATTATGATTTCTAGCAAATCTTAGGTTACGAAAGCAACAATGACCATTAATTGACAAACCAAAAAAATTGCAAGCTCCCGTACACCATCTCAACATATGGATATTGTTGAACACCATTGATGAAATGTTGAAATTTGTTTTGCTTATGAGGTGTTTGACAAAATGCCTCACCCAAATTCCATTATGATTTCTAGCAAAATCAAGTCATGATGGTTTTAGTGTGAGATTTTCTTTTTATGTAGGATGCAACAAATGTTGCTATTGTCACTAATTATGAGTTTCTATTTATGTGGGTTAGGTGTCAAGGAATCAATGTTAGAGCAATTGGATGAAATTCAAGTGAAAGCTATCAATACTTCTAATGGGAAGAATTTGCCTAAATGTCCAGCGTTAATCCTTGAATTCACAGGTGTTACTTTTGGTAAAATAGTACATCTCTTTGAAACTTTTGGGCTAGTTTCTTAGCAAGTATAATTTTCTTTTCTTTGAAAGTCTTGGGTTAGTTCCTTGGCAAGTCTTGGGATAGTCTACTTTAATTATAAGCAAACAATAGGTTGTTCATTTTACAAAATTGGACAACCTAAAAAATTGACACTTGTCCAATTGGAGGTCATTTATGTCAATCCACTTTTTTTTTATAGTTTTTTGAATTTCAAAATCCTCTCTGCCATGCACCATCTCAGCAAATGAATATTGTTGAGCAGATATGCATAATTTTGCCCTGATTTTGAATTTTGAAAATATTCTTTTATACAAACAGCACTGCTGCACTAGCATCATCGCGCTGCATCACCTCCTTCCAAAACCATCTTCTCCACCCTTCATCCACCATGACCAAACTCCCACCACCGCCAAACAACATTGCTGCACCACCACCGCCGTGCTGCACTAATAGGTATTTTAATGTGATAGATCAAGTTTGAAATATTTGTCTTTTGTTGCTTCTTTCTTCTCATTAGACATGGACTTTTTATTTGATATACATTCCAAATTTTTGTTGATGTTTTTTAGTCTTGCTTTTGCTTTTTATATCAAAAACAAATTCTACTTAAAATTGTTGAAATTTGTTTTGCTTATGAGGAGTTTAACAAAGTGCCTCACCCAAATTCCATTATGATTTCTAGCAAGTCTTAGGTTACAAAAGAACCAATGACCATTAATTGACATACCAAAAAAATTGCAAGCTCCCGTACACCATCTCAGCATATGGATATTGTTGAACACCATTGATGAAATGTTGAAATTTGTTTTGCTTATGAGGTTTTTGACAAAATGTCTCGCCCAAATTCCATTATGATTTCTAGTAGAATCAAGTCATGAGGGTTTTAGTGTGAAATTTCCTTTTTATGAAGGATGCAACAAATGTTGCTATTGTCACTAATTATGAGTTTCTGTTTATGTGGGTTAGGTGTCAAGGAATCAATGTTAGAGCAATTGGATGAAATTCAAGTGAAAGCTATCAATATTTCTAATAGGAAGAATTTGCCTAAATGTCCAGTTTTAATATTTGAATTCACAGGTGTTGCTTTTGGTAAAACAGTACATCTCTTTAAAAGTCTTGGGTTAGTTCCTTAGCAAGTATAATTTTCTTTTCTTTGAAAGTCTTGGGTTAGTTCCTTGGCATGTCTTGGGATAATCTACTTTTATTATAAGCAAACAATAGGTTGTTCATTTTCCAAAATTAGACAACCTAAAAAATAAACACTTGTCCAATTGGAGGTCATTTTTGTCAATCCACTCTTTTTTTTTTTTTTACAGTTTTTTGAATTTCAAAATCCTCTCTACCGTGCACCATCTCAGCAAATGGATATTGTTGAGCAGATATGCATAATTTTGCCCTGATTTTGAATTTTGAAAATATTATCCACTCATCTTATACAAACAGCACTACTGCACTAGCATCATCACGCCACATCACCTCCTTCCAAAACCATCTTCTCCACCCTTCATCCACCATGACCAAACTCCCACCACCGCCAAACAACATTGCTGCACCACCACCGTTGTGCCACACTAATAGGTATTTTAATGTGATAGATCAAGTTTGAAATATTTGTCTTTTGTTGTTTCTTTCTTCTCATTAGACATGGACTTTTTATTTGATATACATTCCAAATTTTTGTTGATGTTTTTTAGTCTTGCTTTTGCTTTTTATTTCAAAAACAAATTCTACTTAAAATTGTTAAAATTTGTTTTGCTTATGAGGTGTTTAACAAAATGCCTCACCCAAATGTGCCTAAATGTCCAGCTTTTAATATTTGAATTCATAGGTGTTGCTTTTGGTAAAACAGTACATCTCTTTGAAAGTCTTGGGTTAGTTCCTTAGCAAGTTTAATTTTTTTTTCTTTGAAAGTCTTGGGTTATTTCCTTAGCAAGTCTTGGGATAATTTATATATACATATAACATTGGGTAGCTTATGAACGATTTTTCTTTTCTAGATATGATTATGAGGCAGGTACGCATCGTTGTAATTGAAGTTCAATTTTCTAACATATTATGGACATATTTGATTTAAATTGTGTGATTTTTTGGTTTTGTTTAATTATTATTATTATTGTTATGTAGGTTCTAGCTGAAGGTCCTTTAATTCAGTTTCAAAACTTTGTTGTGATGATGGGATTTTCAGTCTATGTGAGTTTTATACTTCACATGATACAATTGTATCATCGGATGAGTTTTGAAAAGTTTTTACCTTTTTTTTCTTTATGTGGCAACACTTTGTGTTTGTATTTTGTTCTTCAAAAATCTTCCATACATGTTGTTTGGTATGAAGATTAAATTCAATTGAGTTTACATAGTGTTTGTCCAAGTTGGGTGTTCCCGACTTCCACTTTCTTAATATTTTAAAAATTAGTATCAAGTTTCTCCCATTTCTCTTTTTGCTTTATCATTCTCTTCCCATTTCTTTTTTGAATCCGTTTTTGTATTTGGCAATAAAGGAAGATGAGAAAACACAATTTATTCAGCAAAATATTGGTATCAATTTGAAGTCCGACGATGACAGCTTAAGAGTTCTCTACTTTTGGTAAGTCTTTCCATTTTTCTTTCCAACTATTTGTTAGTACAAAATAAATTTATATATAAAGATGAATATCATGTTCTCTATATACACGGTTCATTCCTCTTATCTCCCTTATTCCTCTTATTTTCATCTATATTTTTCTTTTAATGTTTCATTCATATGATTTTATTAGTTTTTGTTGTGCCATTGATTTTGGTGTGGCTTTATTGATGGGTTATGGAGAAATAGTTAAATATTTATTTGATTTTATTCTATACTACTTTGTGGGTTGAAATCTACGTTTGGTTAAATGCCAAAATGTACTTTAAGATTTTCTTTGCCTATGCAAAAAAGATTTATACTTATTTGTTCTTTTTGTGTTTTATCTGGATAATGTTATACGAGTCTTTGTACATTTTGTTTGAATCATATTATGCTTTTTTATTCGTTTTGGACTGATTTATGAGTTGCAAGTTATGTGTTTGATCTAATACCCAAATGAACTTTGAAATTTTCATTGGCAAGCTTTATTGGTTGCTTTTTTAAATATTGGCGTTACATTCAGTGCATACTCACTATCACACTACATTCATAATATAGTTTAACTTTTTTTAGTGGACAAGTTTTGAATAATGTATGATTTTTGGACTCTATTATATGCGTTTTATTTCTCAATTATTTTGTTTTCTTTTCTTTGAAGCTTAGGTATGGAAGAAGTTGTGGAAGTTTGGATTAATTTTTTTGGCAGCCCCACAATAGGTAGAGCAAGATATGAAGGCATAACAATTAGAGAAACTAACAAAACTGGAAGATTGGTGTAAGCAAGTTTTTATTATTACTTTCTTGATAAGGGTATACATTTTTCCAGTATTTATAAGTACATATATTTTTTATAGTGAATAAAAAATTAAAATTGTAAATTACTGATTTCTTTATATTCGTAAGTGTGGTTCAAAGACCATGTCAGCATTAAGAACAAACACGAGCTTTAGCTTCATTTGACAAGATATATTAGAAGGTACCCAAATTAGAGGAATGATTGACATTTCAAATTGGCAATGTACTCGAAATATTAGATGGATACATGCAACCAGTTATCTAGCCTTCATAGCTAACATAGTAATTTTCTTGATTTGTTTTTACATGGATGTTTATCAATGTTTATTTTTGTGGATTAATGGGATAATATCATTATCCCAGGTGATGTAATTACTGTAATTTTTCATATTAAAATGGGAGATTTATTTATTGGAGGTCTCTCAATAGGTGACTTCATTGTTCTTCAATGCTAGAAGATAATTTTAGTTGTCTTTTGGGGAGTTATTTGGAAATAATTGAGTGATTGAGTAATTGAAATTAAAAGATTTTCAATATGGTATAAGAAGCAAACTTGGTGTGTTTTTTTTCCCTCCCATACTATAGTATATTTTAAAGAAACATGATCGATCTGTAGCATTTTGCAGATTAAGTATTCTATTCCTGTATACAGATCTTCATGATGAACCTTTCTGCTACCTTTATCTGTGAGTTCTTCAAGGGAGCACTGGACAAAGTAATACCATAAGGATCATTCTCTGTTAAATTCAAAGAAAGAAAATTTTACATATTGATCTTAATAATGTTCATTTTGGAATTCAGATATATGGACTACATTTTTGGAAATGAGACTGAAGCAAGAACATTTTCTAAAGCTCAAGGTTGGGAGGTAATCATTAATTAGCATGTATGAAGGCTTTCCGTTTTTGTTTAAGTTTTAATTTGTAATGCATTTTGACTCTTTTCCTATTGTCCTATTGAGTAAACTGATAATGTTGAGGAAACAACTTTGGAGATTTCTCACTTGCCAAAAGCATCACAAAAGCATAAAAGGATTACTGTTATCACCCAAGGTGCAGATCCTGTTTCTGTTGCTGAGGATGAGAAAATAAAATTGTACCCTATGATACTATTACCTAAAGACAAATTAGTTGATACAAATGGAGCAGGTACAAACCTATTACTTTTAGTATTTAAATGTTAAAGTTATATGTGTAGTTAAGTTTATGGGCAATTGGTGTGCTCATAAAATGCTTAAAATAGTAAATCATAGTCATGCAACCAATACATAGATATTGCATCTTATGGTAGTGGCAAGCTAAATTCTGATTTTGTCTATTCTAAATGTTTGTGGAAACTTAAAAAAATTGATAATGTTATGTACTTATATTCTTTTGTTTTTGTAGGAGATGCTTTTGTGGGAGGACTTCTTTCACAATTGGTTAAGCAGAAGCCCATTAAATAATGCGTGAGAGTTGGGTGTTAAGCAGCCAATGTTATCATCCCAAGGCTGGATTGCACATACCCAGAAAAGCCTAATTTTCATTAAATGATTCATCTTTTTTTGTTACTGCTATGAATTATTATTATTGAGAAGGATTTTAATAGACACACTCAAACTAAATATAAGTCTTTAGCTAACAAAATGTTTGAACATGCTCTATAACGATTAAATATCAAGTTTACTCATATATAATATCATGGATAAAGTGTAATTTTTTGTGCTATTTTTTAATTCGGTGAGGGATCTATTGTTACAATGACTTGAGCTACTTCTTTAACTTTTGGTAGGAAAGCTACAACTCAGGTAAAGAATATTATCATCTGATTCAAATACAAAAAATCATTTGCTTTCCTTATCAAAGATTTTTCTATAAATATATACTGTCTACCACAATTTACAATAACAATTTAATTATATTTAAAATTAGTTTTAAATGGCCTAATATTATAATTTATGACATTCAATTTAATTATATTCAAAATTAGTTTTAGATTTAAAATTAGACAAAAATTATGTATTTTATTGTTTATAGAATTTTAAAACATGAGTAATCATAGATATTATCCAAACTAAATAAAGAGTATTATCTTATAAAATATATTATATATCTCAATCTAATTAGTTTTGATTCTCGTTTATTAAGTTTTACACATTTATAATTAAATATATGCAATTATATTATACATTTATATTTTTTACAATTAGTTGTATCTATTGAGCTAAAGTTTAACATCAAATATGACAGATGTTTTGATTGGTATTTTGACCATTAAGTTATGTAATTTTTACTGTACTTCAATACACTTCTGATCATAAATTATAATATTATAAACAATAAAATATAATAATAACTATACTTAAATTACATATTTACGTTATTGTTATTCTTACTTCCATCAAAACTTTAATATACTGGAGTAACCAACCGGTGAATAATAGTAGTAGTAATGCTCGTAGGTTTTAGCGTAACATATGAACATCGGTAACAATGGCCTTGGGCATGGCCATTGCCCAAAAGCAAACTTACTCCTTTTATCTTTTTTTCTTTTCTTTTCTCTTTATGTTACTTAAGTTTAATTGTATTTTTCACTTTTTTTTATATGGCGTTTGCACTCTAAATTAAATAAGCATTTGTTATTTGATTTAACATTTCTTATTACAACCTATCCTCTAGGAACTTTACATGTGATTTACCAATCGAAATCAATGACATTAAGTATCCGACTTATTTAAGTACAAGCGAGATTGACAAATATATTTAAGATAGCTACAACATTTTTGTTCTATATTTTACTAATTAAGTATAAAAACCTGTTTTTTATTTAATAATTACCATAATTAGAATCTTAAACTTTCTCATGATACTTAAGGTGTTCTTTGTGAGACTAATTATTGATAGAGACTTAATCATATTTTTTTTTCTCTCTTAAGAATATATTACATGTGAGAATTAAATTCAAGTTCTTTCAATAAACTTAATATATTGTCAACTAAATTATATCCAATATATAATTATATAAATATATAAAACCTCGAAAGTTCATATACTTGAACGGATAAGAAAATGGGTACCCAAAAGTCAAGTATTGCATTTATTATGGTTGATCATAAATAATAGAAAAATTAAAGAATTAAAGAAAAGTGAATTCAAAAAAGTCGCCCGTTATCAAAGTGCATAATATTCCCTCCCGTTTTCCCTGCACCATCCACAAAACCTAGGGTTTATCTCTTTCTCCCTTCAAATCCGTCACTTCCCGTCACCGTCACCGTCACTGTCACCGGTCATTCCTCTTCCATTGATTCTCCGAAAATGAACCTCAACCATTACCACCACCACGTTCCCCCTTACGAGCACATGCTGAAGGAATCCATCAACCGCTTCTTCGCCGAACACCGCCGCGGCGCCACCGACTTCGCCGACTTCACCTCCATCTTCTCCCGCATGATCCACGCTACCCCCGAACCCCCCATCCCACTCCTCTGGTTCTACGCCGCCCTCGAATTCCGCGCCACACGCGATCCTTCTAGAAGAGCCAGAGACCTGTTCCACTTACTCGTCTCCTGTTCCGGTGCGCGCGGGTCCACGAAACAAATCGCTGCACTCGCACCGTTACTCTTCGTCTTACACCGCTTAGCACTTCTTCAACAAGGGGAATTGTTGAAAACCGAGCTGAATGGGTTGGTGGAAGGGGTTGTGAGTTACTGCAGCATCTGTTGCGGTAGCGAAATTTGCCGCGACGATGACGTGGCGGTGTTGGAGTTTGGGGATTTGATTAAGGTTTGGATGGTGGATGATCATGACCATGACGGTGGGGTTTTAGGGTTTTTCCCTTTTGTGAGTGGTGAATTTAAGAAGGGGATTGAGAAGGGTTGCGAGGTTGGGGTGTTGGCTGGGATTGTTATGTGGGAAGCGCTTTTGCTAAAGCTCTGTTTGGCGTTCGAGAAAGGGATTGGCAGGGCGGAGCAGGAGAAGAAGCTCATGGCCTCCGCCGTTCAGACCATCACAGGGTTTCGGAGCTTTGGCTTCTTGGGTAAGACCTTGCTTTCTCAATTAATTTGAAAATTTACTTAGAAAAGTTAGTTTAATGGGTAAGAAACAAACTCATTGATTTTTGCTGATAAACCCTTTTCAGTCTTGAGACATGTTCTGGGTCTAATGAGTTTGGGACCTAGCTAAACACCTATGTGGACATGTTTAGTATAAGACTTTTAGTCTGTTAACAAATTATTGTATGTATGAACTTCCTATATTCGACATCTTGATTTGATTGGGCGATTTTGTGATTGGACCGGAAGACAGTGTAAATTTTTTTTTAGCCGTTTAGTTTCCATGCAATATGAATGTATATTTTTTAGCCGTTTAGTTGTTGAGCAAGCTGAAAATATAAAAAAGACAGAAGGTACAAGCTAGTATTTTAAAAATGGTTAGAAGTTATTAAAAAAATTTATTTCCTGAATCGTCATATAAGTTTTTCAGTTAATAAAAATGATTAAAAGCTAATTTAAATATCTTGTCGAATATAGTCTTAATCAATAAAAAATCATATTGGATTTAATTTTAAAATAATTATTATAAAAATTAATAAATTTATCATACATAATAGATGATAATACTATGTGATTAGATGATAATGTAAGAAATATTTATATTTATATTTATATTGTAATTGTGAGTATATTTACTTAAATTCTTATTTTACTCTTTAAGAGTCAATTTCTCAAATGGACAATTTTTTGCATTAAATTAGATTTTAGAAGTAGGAAAATACTATTAGGCCTTAAAGGTGTAAAAAAAAGAGTCGTTTTTGAAAAGACAGAAGAAATTAATTAATCAACGTTTGGTTGTCTTAAGGATGAAAATGATTCTCAAAAAAGATGAAAATGATATTTTTTTTTAACTTTAAGATTAGATTGACTGGGGAATTGATTTATTATGTTATTCATTTTTTAACATGTATTTTTGCGTTTCACTGTTTAAGGAACTTAACATTTAGACATAATGTAGAGTTTTTTTTTTTTTTAATTATTTGAAGGAGTATATACCTTGTGTGTTGTGACACTTGTTGAGAGATCATGAATGGAAAGTGTTAATGAAAAATAAAAAATTTTAAATTCATGTTATATTTTTTTATTGTTTGATTATTTGATTTCTTTGTGTTTTTTGAGGCACTCCTTATCATGAATTTTAAAATAAAGATAAAATATGTTTTTAATTTATATAAATATAAATATGAATTATTTCATTTTAGTCATTTAACAAGCTATTTTCTTTTGTCTTTGCAATTTTTTTTTTTATATAATCCTTATCACTGCTTAGTCATATTCATAATTTTTTTATAATAATTGATGGGAAATGCATAAAATGTCAATATATGTGGTGACAGATTATTTTTAAAAATTTTAAAATTTAAGAACACCAGGTTTTTTAAAAACGCTAAAAACCAAATGAAACCATTTTTCTTGGAATTTATATTTAAGCCTTCAAATAAAAATCTAAAAGGCATGGGTTTCCTTTGTTGTACAACCAGACACTTGAACTTTTTCAAGTATGAAAGTGAAATATTTATTATATAAGATAAATTACTTTGAACTCTGCCTCTCTGAGTCAATTAAATTAATATTTCTCACTAAATGAAGCTATACATATTGGGACTGAAAATAAATTTAAGGCTTAAAATAAAAATGTAGAAGGGTTTCATTTGTTGTGCATCCATACTCTTGAACATCTTTATGTATGAAAAATGAAAGTATTTAATTTTAGTTACATGACAAATTACACTTCAACTAAGTTAACGAAATTGCATCTTATACCTCTTCCTTCTTTGGCATTGCATTAATACTCTCAATTCATATAATATTAACTATCAGAGGACTTTGATCCTCAAAAGAAAAAAAAACAATCAGAGGAGATATGTGTTAATAGGAAGGAGGACAGACACGGTTATGTTATTAATTTATTTATTAGCGTCCTAATAGTCAAGGTTGGTTTTGATGTTATATGGACGGTTCATTCAGAGTTTTCTTCTGTAGTCATACTAAATTACTAATCAGATGACTAGATACCAGTCTTAATTTTCTTAGTTCGATCCCTCTTTTACCCTTATTTGTTTATTTCTCAGCTTGACATTGGTCCATTCCTTGTGCTTTCTGGGGTGATCTCATTACACTTTTCATGTTTGTTCTTCCTGATTGCTGATTGGTCTACATTCAGATGCCCTTTTCAGGATGATGTTGGAGCGAGTTTTGCCAGTGACCTCTCTACTGGTCAGTACCGTGTCTTTTTGCTTTAATTTTCCTTAATCATAATTTGGAATTAAGGGCTTTTGTCAAAGCACCTTTTTCTCCAGAAAACTTTGTTGGATCTCAAAAGTCAAAACTAAAAAGATTAACTTCAATAACTACAAGCCCACATAGCCCGCATGGCATATGTTTCATGGAGGCTGGTCATGTCTTGACGTCACTGTCATCTATAGAGGTTACTCAGGTTAGCATGCAATAAGATCCAAAGGGTACTTTTTATTGGTATGCAAAAAGCATTTTTTAATGCTCAGGCTTTCTTTATATGATAATTGATTTAAGACCAGGAGTTTAAGTATTTGGTTATTATTGGAAAATTATGACTTATATTTTGGAATTTTAAAACCTATAAACTTTCAAGTAAAATGATTTACTTAACTCATTATTCATGAATGGTTCATTAGTTGTGACTTTCAGTATAGTTTCTTTGAAAAGGGTTACTGCTTGGTTAGCTTCATTAATTATTCATTGCCATAATCTTCATGGTCATTGAATCCAATACTGGGCACCCTTCTTCTGTTGGTAATTTCAGCTTAGTTCTATTGAAATGACTTTATTCCCTTTCCCCCTTCATCAAGTGTATTATGTATTACTTGTTTCTAATTTTTACTGTTGCATTCAACAACTGACTGTTTGTTTTACTACAGGGTTCTGAAAATGAAGTTCTTTTAAAAGAAGTCCTGTACAATTCTGTGATGATGATAGACTATTCATTCATTAATCCTCAAGCAGAATTTTTACTATATGCCAACAGCTTGAAAGATGTTGCTATAATTTGGTTGTTTGTTGCTGAGTTAGCAGTACAGTCTGCTAGGTATGAGAAAAGACTATTGTTTAGCTGTGATAGATGAAGGGGTTTCTACTTTCTAGAATGTTTCACCTGACAAGTCTCATAATGTTGTTGTTGGTCACAGGGAAAAAGGTGATCATGGGAAAGCTATGTCTTATATAAATGCCTTCTGTAGATCCTGCATACCCATTCAATTGATCAACTGGGTTACTAATCAAAATTGCGTAGGCAGAAAGATCACCAGACCAAATGTTTCCACTCCCATAGCTCTCATAAGTGAGTTCCTGAGTTCCTCCGATATTCTCTTTGCAATTTTTTATTTTGTTTTTTTCTTCTCATTGCATCATGAAGAGACTGTTATAAATAGCTGGAAACGGCTGCACTCAATTTCAAATTTCATCAGTATCATTGGTGATTGAATTCGGATTATTTTTAACTGAAACAAGCTACCCATTTGTGTATGTTTTGTTTGTGAGATTTTTCTTTTTTGTTTCCTCTTGCATCTAATAGTTAGTGATTTTCATTATCAGAGTGGCTTATTGTTGTTGAGGAACAAGGAATTGCAGTTTTTGCTGGTGAAACTGCCAAGCAGATAAACATCATGTTCAAAGCTAACTTTTTCACTTCAAGAACTGAGTGCTTGCTTCCAGTTATCAAACATTTCTTTAACAATCTGGATAAGAATCTCTATTTGAATTCTGTGAATGGAGAAGCCGGGGCAGATAAACTTGATGGTGATGTGGAGATGCTTGATACTGCAGACACTGTAAGTTTGCCTGCTGCTGATAGTGTGAACAGAGTTATTGATGGAACAAGAAAACGCAAAGAAGGGATTGAGGATGATACTAAAACACAGCTAAAGTATATGAGATGTCAATTTCATGAGAATTCAGTCAGAGAAAACTCGTTTATATTCAGGCAACAGTGATGCTTTGGATGGAGGGAGCACATTGGATTTGGATATTTTGATGTAACTAAGCTCCAAAAGTAATGGAGCAATATGATATATGGTAGATGAAACCGGGTAAGGACGCTGGGCTAATAATTGTTTGTGACCATCCTTGTTTGTTGGTCACTTTTGGTGCTAGGATTTTGTAAACATTGGGCCCAAAAACTTCTTCAATATAGATCTTCGGCTAAAAGTATATATATATTTGGAAATTCGTTCAACACGAGTTTTCAATTACATTCGTTCAACCCGATCTAATTTCAAATATGTTAAATTTTTCATAAGTTTTATTATCTTTTAACCTTATTCTTCTAAATTCTAATGGAAAAAAATTGAATATCTATTAATACAATTTCTTTGTTTAATAAATGATGTTTATATTTTATCTATATTCATAATACGAGGACCAGTGAAAAGATAGGCACTGTCGTGTTTGTACATTTGTATTTTATCTTTTGGCATTAGATTTGTTGCATATGTAAGTGGGATATTTTTAGTAATGTACCTGAGGCGGGGAAGTTAAAATAGAATAGTATGTTGGGTATTTGCAATAATAGTTAAAGCGTTAAAAGGTCTAAAAAACTTGGAGATTAAGTAGGGATATCTTCTTTAACAACTAAGAAGTGGTAGTAGCATATTTTTTAATATATTCTTTTTAATACATACTTTACATTAGTTAAAAAATATTGAGAATTATAAAATCAGAAGAAATTATTAAATAACAAGTCGAATTATCAAAATTTATAATTTCTAATAAATTGTAGTTAACATTTTTTTGGTCAGAATTTTAGTTAGCAATAGAAAGTGTTAGCATTTTTGTATAGCCTTTATTATTGTTATAGATAAGATGTATCGAAGTTTTATAAAATATTTACAAGATAAAAATTGATTTTTGAGGCTTTCACATGAACTCGAACCATCGTAATATTTTCTTTTTGAAGATGATTGACTAAGTTGGGACTTTCTAATTTTTCTTTTCATTTTTTTTATCCATTTGAACATGAAAGATAAATCAATCTTATCTTTAGATAATTCTTTGTCATACTTATTGATTGATTTAACAGTTGAGAGTGTATTTATTTCATCGTTTTTTCACTTTATGATGTCCATTGAATGAGAATTCTACTCGAACAAAGGATTCACATTCAAAGAATGCATACATTAATTCAAACACATCCTGAGTGTCTTCAAAGTGCTAGGTTTAGTCTTCTTATGATTGGTACTACCACTTTGTTTGGGTTTAAAATGCAATGGAGTTAAATAGGAAGGAGGGAAGAAAGGAGGAAGGAAACAACTTCTAACACTTGTTGGCATGTAAAATAGGGAGGGAGAGGATCACATTTTGCATTATATGAAATATTGTTCACAATGACTTCTCACCTCACAACAACTGTGGCACTTGAGTTATCATTTAAGTCATTCATAAAATGTTCATGAAAGATAAGTACAAGAGGATAAATTAGGTTTGTAAAAATCTATTCCAATTATACATGCCTCCAATTATAAATGAAATTGAATAATGAATAGTCGAAGAAAATAAATGCTAGTAAAGGAATTTTATATAATTTTACTTTGAATTAACCAAGAGCATCTAATCCTTCAAGTCTTCAATATGTGAAGGCTTGAACTTTATCAGTTATGCTAGAGACACATTTTTTATAACGTTAGACTCTCAAATATGAACAATTAGGGTTCATTATAGGTGGTGAGTGGTTCAAATTATCTTAATGCGTGCCACTATTTTTATATTTTACCTATGAGGTTTCTTAAAAAAAAAAGTACTTTACCTATGAGATCTAGCTCAATTAATTGAGAGAGTATGTAAGATGTTGTAAATTATGAGATATCTGTTTTTAATTTTTATGAATAAAAAAGTTATTTTTATCTTAGATTTGTTAAAATCGACCCTTAAGTTTGTTATGATAGTTAAATAAAATTAAGCACGACTTATATATTTTTTAGAGAAAAATGGATCAAATGATTAAGTCACTTAAAGATAGTGTACTGAATTTTAATAGAGCCAAGAAATTAGATTTTGAAAATAAAAAAAATTAAATTTTAAACTAACAAGAAAAACTTGAAATAAATTAATTTAAAAGTATATATAGTTTAAATTTGTGAAATTTTTTAATGTCTGAAATAAAAAATATTTTAAAATAGAAAGTAATAACTCAAATTTTTTTAAAAAAACTAAAAAAAATGATTAAATAATTAAACAGTCATCACACATTTTTTTAAAAAGAGTTTGTTAGAGAATTATCTCAGCTAAAAAAAAAAAAAATCAAATATATAGAGATGAACTATCAATACGTTCAGATCATTTCAGGATAACTTCAACATTGTTTACCAAAAAAAAAAGGTTGACACAATTAGTAGATAATTGAATTTTTAAAAAATTAATAACAGTTCTAGGATTCAATTTTTGGGTCATGTGTACTATTCCCTCCGTCTCTAAATATAAAATCATTTTCAAAAACTTATTTTTCTATTTTTATAAGATTCTTTTTTAATTTTTAATGTATTAATTATTATTTTTCTTTCATACTCTTATTTAATTATTTTTTCTTCAAACATTAATAAAAAAATAATTAAGTGGATAGAGAGATAAGAAAGGAATAATTTTTAAAAAAATATTACAATTAATTAAAAAATTTAATATAATTAACTAAATTAACTAATTTTTATAAGAGACGTGAATTAGTTAAAATATTCTCATAATTGAGGACAAAGAGAATATTAAATAAAATAGTAAGAGAAATAAATTTCACTTCACAATAATTTGAGCTTGATGCAAACAAAAGAAGAAAACAACAAACTTTTGCATTGATTATTTTTCTTCATTAGATTATACATGATGGAAGCTTATACATGATGGTTTTATTATAGATAATGATATATGGACACCTACACACAATATATATAACTGATAGTTACTCTATTTTTTTTATATCTCTTTTTTGTCACACTATATCATCATATTTATACTTTTCCTCTTTTTTTAGCTCTATATTAGAGTGTGGTTGAATCATTTTTGTTTTATCCTAATTCTCAAACAAGTACTGTAGTACAGAGAATCTTAATTTATTTGATCAAGAAGTACTGATTTTGAGGAAACTACTGAGAAGATAATACGTTTTAATTAGGATGTTTTGTATTATATATATTCCGATATAACCAGACTGGTTGACAAAAGAAAACAAAGTTAAAATTTCCAATTGACAATATATTACAAAATAGCTTGTAGCATGAATATGTTAGTTGGATGATTTCGAATTTGAATATGAAAACTTTTCTTCCTCCTTGTTTCTTTCACCATTTCTCAAACCACTAGATCAATTTAATAATATTTTAGGGAAAAAATTTCTGTGTCTTGGAGTTGAAAGGAAAAAAATAAATACAAAAAGAACATGACAGCTACCAGTAGTTCAGTATCATTTTCCAAAATCACTTGCTGATGATTTAACTCCATTTGTTTGTGTTTTTTCTTGCATGAATAGCGAGTTATTGTTTAGCTGATACGTAAAATGGCAATTTTAGTTGTAGGGGACAGGGAATGCAAATGTCTCAATCGAAAGTGATATTTCTGCAATGAATCATGCAGTGGAGCCCATTTTTATTTGTAGAAAAGCATATACGTCTCAAACCATTGCATTGCATGGTTGTTTGAGTGCTGTCTTTGTACCTTTCATATTTATACTAGTTCTCAATAATAATATATAAAAATCCATGTGAATCATCTTTTCAATTAATCCTATATAAGAACAAACTAGATCTAGGAAATTTGCTCACAACACAATGACGAATTTATGCCGTCATTTGTTCCTAGAAAAAAAAAGAAAAATAGCTTTTATTTCAGAAATATCGGGAACCAGAAAATTATGATCAATAATAACTTATTTCCCAGTATTTTTGAGATTATGATATATTAAAATAAATTTGCTTTCCAAATTGAGTTTGGGGCATTGATCAAACTTCTATTTTGGTGTACGGTAAGAATATTTTGAAGCTGACAAGAGAAGATTAATTCTATTCACCATTTAACCAATTGAGTTCACTTGAGAGGACAAAAATAAATATTACTTTCAACGTCTTGTTAATGTGTCTTAATAACTCAATACACTCTAGTAAATATTAGTAATTAGGAGTACTTAAAAAATCTTATTATCAAGTGTCGTAAGGATTATAAATTAATAAGCATTTAATACAATTTGTTAAATATTTGTTTATACAATAAATATTTTTCTGACAATTTTTAATAGAATAAAATTAAAAGGACCATAAAAGTTAAGGTTCTTTGAGGAAAAATAATAATATTTTACTACAAATATTGATATTATTAAAAGTATAAGAACAATTTAATACTTATTTTGAAAGTAATTATAGAAATTTAATTATATCCTGTAAAAAAAGACATTTAAATATATTAAACATTTATTTATCAATACTGTTAGAACAATTTAATAATAAAACTCTTTTTTACTTACTGGCAAGATAATAAAACAATGTTTTACTTATTTTAATCACTTTATATTGTTCCAAAAAATCAAAGAATATATTTAATAACATATATAAAGTAAAAAAAAGCAAATACTCCCTGCAGTATAAGATCACATTGTCCTAAATGACAAGAAAAAAACTGCATTTTTCCTTTTTTGAAATGATATATTATTACTACCAATCTCATTAATTAGTATTTTAAGAGCATTACTTAATGAATTAATAAATATTTTAAAAATAATCACGAGTTGATTATAATAGATACCACGTGGTTAATAACACTTTTTATAAACAATATTTTTCTAATCAGTATTATTACTATTTTTATAAAAAAAATTGTACAAGTGATAACTATTTTTTTTTAATTTTGCCAACAACACACTCTTCTTGATATACTTTTATTATTAAAATTATTTGAAAAAATTAAAATCATAATTGAGACTTGAAACTCATTAATAAAAAGTTGAATTCACAAAAATTTGATAATTTGTAATAAATTTTATTCAATAATAAAATAAAGAGTGAATTTAGAATATGAGAAAAATGACTAATATGCACAGTTTACAATAAGTTTATCAATTTTATAAAATTAAAATAAATATAAAAGTAGAAATCTAATTTCATTTTACTTTTTTATTTTGTTTCATTATAAATAAGTAAATCCTAAGAGTCATATTAACACTAATATGTGATTGAATGAAATAATGTATCTAAAACTTTTACACTATCGTTGTAAAACTTTTAAAATATATAATAGAAAATATACTGATAATATTTATTTTTATTAGATAAAATATATTCTTCACAAAAAAGAATATAATAATCAAACAAGAAAAGCAGCAAAAGGAGGATTTTTTTCATATATACAACAATAATTTTTTTTATCAAAACATACAATTCCTCATTATTTATATAAATATACATATTTACTATTCACATTATAAATTCAAATGAGAAGAACTCGAATTTATATTATGGTTTTAAAAAAGTATATAGAGAATTCGGGTAATTTTTTTTTTTTAAATCACATTGTAAATTATACTATGAATAATAAATATGTATATTTTTGTAAATAATAGAATAAATATGTATATTTGTGTAAATAACGTTTCGGTAAAAAAAATTTATATATGGGAAAAAAATCAAAAAAGGAGAGGAAAAAAGAAAATTGTCGGCTTACCCAAGTGTGGTTAACTTAACCAGAGTGCCGGGTTGGAACTGTTTTGTTTGACGCGGACCGCTCGTGATGCCCCCAACAAGTGCCACGACACGGAATCGTCGGTGACTCGTTTTGACTCGCTCGAGTTTATTGTTAATAATTAAACCATCACTCACTCACTCACTCACTCGCTCACTCGCTCACTCGCTCACTCGCTCACTCGCTCACTCGCTCACTCGCTCGCTCACTAATCGCAGTGTTGCCAATAACAATATATAAACACAAACGCGAATTCATCTTCAGCTCCACCTGCATTCCCAATTTCATTCCATGGCCGATTCAACCTCAAGCGATTCACTCTCTTTAGACATCGATTCCTTATCTCCTTCACCTCAGGTATATAATAATCATCATTATTGATATTATTGTTATTATTCTACATTTTATTTTCTACTATCGATTTAATGTTACACGCAACGCAACAACAACAACAACAACGAGAATAATGATTATAATCTGCTTCCAATCAGCCTCGTTTAGCACTTTTCATTTGCCGTTTTCCTTCCTTCGATTCTTCCTTCTTCTTCTTTTTCTTTTATTCGTCGTTTAACGCTCCCCCCCCCCCCCCCCCCCCGGAATTCTGCGTTTTCGTTGCTTGCTTGTCGTTTAACTGAGAGTGGCTGCGATTGCGTTTTTGAGTTTGAATCGTTTGTTTCTTCCTCCAAAGCGGAAACGGCGTTTTCGATGTGGTTTTTGGTTTCTGATATCGGGTAGTGGAGCTTGATGTAAGAAGAATAATGTGAGCTTGTGATTCTTCACGGTGTAGGTGTTAAATGGTTACCGCAAATGTAGTTAGTCACTCGTTCACTTTTGGATGTTAATTGAGGGTTTTTTCAAAATCGGTGACTTGGATGGGTTAAAGAAATTGGACTGTGGTTTTTGACTTTTCTTACTATTATTTATTTATTAAGAATTTAAAATTTTTATTCTATAATCTACTCAGAAATCATCGTTGCCTCAACCAATCAGAAATTGTAGTTGGAACTGTAAAAGTCAACAAATTTAAGTTACAGGTAATTGGATAACGATATAAAAAAAAAACCATTTTCACTGCCAGTGTAGTGTAAAAATCCTTTATGCCGTAGGTACATAAACTATTTACTTTTTTCTTCTTCTCTCTATTGAAAAAGAGTAAATAATATCTACATGGACCGTACGTGTTTGGATTGGAATGAAATTGATTATTATAAAATTGATTTTGGTAGAAGTAGAAGTTAATCTACATGTTTCAACTCTATCATGATTTTTATGCATCATAATTGATTTTACTGTGATTTAAAAAAAAAAAAAAATCAAAACTTGCAAAATTTGGTCAAAATCAATATTGACCCACCTTACCATGATCTATCATGATTTTGGAGGTTATCCAACACATACTAAAAGTTCTAATCATAAATCACATATCTTATATGATAAGTTTATTGATTTTCTCTGAACAATTCATACGAATTAAACTCTAATTTAGAAATTTTTTCTAAGGGGATCTTTAATTGGTTGATAGTTTATGAGTTATGACGGCACATGAAGTTAGACTTTTTTTTTTTTTTTTTTAATAATGTTGTGATCTGAGTAAAATAATGATTTTCTTCAAAAAGGTGTATCTTCAAATGCAATCTATGATGTTGCTGCCTTGAAAGATTTTGTGCCTTGTTATGGGTTGTTTCTTTGCATGTGACTTTTGTTTTGTGTTTTCATTTTGTTGCCCCAAACATGTTCACGTCTTTGCTAAATGTTCACACACGATTAACGGCTTGTTTTGTTAAAGGAAAAGAACTTGCTTTCTTAGGGGGAGCTTCAAAGTTCAAACATAGTATTCTACTATTCTTCATTGCCAACTATAAACTTAAACTTGCTATAAAACATAAAGGCAATCGTATATAATGAACAATTTGTTATCTGTTTCTGTTAACTTCATCATGTGCTGTTCCTGATTTTTATGCTACTGATATGTTTCTGCAGGAACATATCATCAGAACACGTCATGGTTCCGTATCTGTTGCTGTATATGGAGACCAGGATAAGCCAGCTCTTATCACATACCCAGATTTGGCTTTAAATTGTAAGTTAAACGGATTTTTCGTTTTATGTATATCAAATGATCCTCCCCCCTCCCCCTTTAATTTTGCATCAGAGCATTGCACTTAGTTTGTCTTAAAATTACAGCATTTACAGATTTATTTCAATTACGGTAAAAATTCGTCCTAGTAGATTCAATTTAACCAGTTTTAAAATCTTGTACTTGCTGGTATTGAAATATGTATAACAGTATTTATACAAAATCAAATCTAATATTGTCATTTTATAAATTTTGCCAAACATTTTTTTTCTTTTTTGTCGATGCACTGATATTCTAACCCCATTGTTTTCATGCACGTGGTTTCATCAGATGTCTCCTGCTTTCAGGGGTTATTATTTTGTCCCGAGGCATATTACCTTCTGCTCCATAATTTCTGCATTTATCATATTAGTCCACCTGGACATGAGGTCTGTAGCTCTGTATCTTGAAGCTGTACTATAGTGTTGCTTGTATGTTTATAATTTACCAGGTTCCTTATCACCTTGTGCTTTTTTCAAGAGTTATTGCAGTTGGGAGCTGCTGAAATCGATCCAGATTACCCTATTCTTTCTGTAGATGACTTAGCTGATCAAATAGCTGAGGTTCTCAACTTTTTTGGGTGAGTGTTTACCTTAATCAGCAGTTGCTTTCCATTTAGTCACGAAGAAAAATGCTTTAGAGCATTATTCATCTAATGTTGACTTGACACTAAGTTCCTCCTAGAATGGAGAAATTGAAACGTTGAAAGTGATGGGTACCTTAAACATAAAAGCTGATTTATGATTTATCCTTTACCTGTTCTTGTTTTGCAGTCTTAGTGCAGTCATGTGTATGGGAGTAACTGCTGGGGCTTATATTCTTACCTTATTTGCAGTAAGTTTTCATGTGTGTTTGTCTCCTTAAATGGCTTCAAGATACTTACACGTCTTTCTACCACTTGACAACAGATGAAGTATAGACAACGTGTTCTTGGTTTGATACTTGTTTCTCCTCTATGTAAAGAACCGTCTTGGACTGAATGGTTGTACAATAAGGTTCTGTTCCTATGCAAGAAAGGTTTTGTTTTGTTGTAAAAATCAATCTTGTTCTTTTCTGAAAATTTTATAATATTTGCAGGTCGTGTCAAATTTACTATACTTTTATGGCATGTGTGGGGTGGTAAAGGAAATATTGCTGAAGCGGTACTTTAGCAAGGTATGTTTTTGCTTCTAAAAGCATTCCTTGTTTTATTTCCATTGTGTTAGGCTGAAACATTGACTGTGATTTGTGTTGATAGGAAATTCGAGGTGGTACTCAATTGCCGGAGTCAGATATAGTTAAATCATGCCGAAGGGTTAGTCAGTATTTAGTTATTTATTTATTCATTTTCACGTGGCAACTGGGTTATAACTGGTAGCTGGTTTGAAGCTGAACACTATTTGTCTGAATCTGTTTCAATATTTTCTTACAGTTGTTGGATGAGAGGCAGAGTTTGAATGTGTGGCGGTTCCTGGAAGCTATTAACGGGTATGTTTACACTTTCAAAATAGTGATTCTCGTATTTCTTTTTAAGGGCAGGGTAATGTAGAAGTGGTGATTATCAGGAAGATATTAATTATTGCTAAGGTTGCACTCATGGATGATGACTTGTTTTGATGTACAAATGGATATGGCAACACTTTAGTTCAGTATGTTCTGGGACTGCATTGTTCTTGTTGCTTAGGGATATATTTCATTTTAATTTAACTTCATATTGGCTTCTAACAGGAGACCTGACATAAGTGAAGGGTTGAGAAAACTACATTGCCGTTCACTTATTTTTGTTGGGGATATGTCACCATTTCACTCGGAGGCTGTTCACATGACTTCAAAGTTAGACAGACGATTCAGTGCCTTAGTTGAGGTATTGAAAATAAGTCCAATTCCTATTAATTTGTGGTAAGATTATGTTATATTGCAATAAGCTTTAGATTTAATAGCTGTTGGTTGAACTACAGGTTCAAGCATGTGGATCAATGGTAACAGAGGAGCAGCCTCATGCCATGTTAATACCAATGGAGTACTTTCTCATGGGATATGGCTTGTACAAGCCATCCAAGCTGAGTGTCAGCCCAAGAAGCCCCTTGAGCCCATCTTGCATTTCTCCCGAGCTTTACTCGCCAGAGAGTATGGGTTTGAAATTGAAACCCATAAAGACACGAATTTCTCTGGAAATCTAGAAGTAGATGAATAAAAGGCTGGGAAAATGGTGCCCCTTCTCATCTGTTCATGAAAGAACAAGTTCATGATTGTATGGTTAGTGGGAATGAATGAGGGGATGCCATGCCAGATCGTTGTAGATAGGGGGAGATAAGGAAATAAGAAATCAACAAAAGAGGAAAGAAATGGGAAGCGGTTAGTAGAAATCAACATATAGTGATTCTTTCATTTGTAATCAATCATAGATCATAGATTTTAGTCAATGAGTTTCAAACCTGAGTAGTTGTAAAGCTTCGGGATTGTTGTTTTCTTATTAGGGGGTAAAAATGAAAGTTCAGATTACAATTGTAAAATAAATATGGAGGGCATGAGGTCGTTACCGTGCTGTATCTCCTGTTTTGAAGTATTTCCATGTTGTAGGCATCTTATTCACTGTCAATAAAAAAAAAAAGTTGTCTGTTAAAGCTCACAGGCTAATCTTAAAGTTCATAGTGGAAAATGATTCTACGTACTATTCTTTGTTACTGCTTGCTACTATATTGATAAATATCATGCAGGTAAATAGCGAATTGTATGCAACAAACACTCAACAATGTTTAGCGTAATTGTTGGATAAATAAAATAATTATTCTAATTCTATGAACATGCTACATGTGTCGTAACCTTAAGAAAAAGTAAAAGTAAAATACAATTGTGATCATGTTCTCAGCTGATTGTTAGATGCATGAATCAATGTCTAATGTAGTTATACATGAAACATTAAGAAGTCGTCAACAAAAAGATATTAAACTCTACTGCAGTCAAGAAGGTTGTTTTGCTCCTCTTCAAAGAAATAATAATCAGGTACTTCATTTTTTTTCTAATTCTTTTAAATTTTTAAAATATATTATTATTTTAATTTGTTAAACCAATTATCTAACCTGAACCAATCCAATTATATTTTATATTGGCTTGGTTCAAGTTGGATTGCTTATAAAAAAAATCAGCAAATTCAATGAAACTATTTCATTGGAATAGATGTTAAATTAGACCAAATTCAACCTAACTCAATCATTATTGAAAAATAACTCGTCAGAGGAAGCAACATGCTTGCAAAGGAAGCAACGGTTGGCTTTGGCAAGCAACGCGTCAAAGGAAGCAACATGCTTGCAAAGCAACTCCCAATATTGCGTCGTATGAATTGGTGCTTACGAGGCAACAGTTGGTTAGCCCTAAAAAATTAAAACAAAAAAGTAAAAAATTATTATTATAATGTTTTTATGAGCAACGACTATATCAGTGCAAAAAGTACCATTGGGCAACGGTTGATTGAATTTTTTTTGTTGGCAAAATTTTTAATTATTGTAAATTTATACCTTTTTTATTTTAATTCTTATAAACACAAACTTATAATGAATAAAAATGACAAAAATAAAATTTTAAAAATATTAAAATTTAAAAAATGTAAATTTACATGGACTAAAAAGAACAAAAAAATCTTATAGGAATTCTTTTTAAAAAAAAAATAAAGGGACCAAAATTAAGAAAATAAAAATTTATAGGAATAAAAAATATATTCTAACCTTATTATTATTAAACCATTATTAAGTGGAAATTGATATTGGCTCCTCGAAAATTACTTTTGACCCCTATTATTAATGCACAAATATTAAAATATCTTTTGCCTCATTTTCTCCAACATTAGCACCCACTATTTTCCACTTATAATGTCTATAACACAATAGAAATCACGATTCTATTGTACTAAAGAAATTGTGATACAACGAAATAATAATTTTGTTATATTGCAAAAATTACAACATAATGGAATTGTGATTTTGTTAGATTTCAAATTATGCAATTAATATTTAAGTTATTTCTATATGTCAAACAATAAAAAAAGATATACAGTGGAAGTATGATTTTGTTGTATACTTTGCAACAAAATCATACTTTTATCTTACATTATTTGTCCAGTTACACAACGAAAATACACTTTTAGTATAATTTGTAACTCTTAAAATAGTTATTACAAAAGTTAATCACTTTCAGATATACAACAATTTACTATTGAATTACAGTATACAAAATATACATATTGTGAATATATATTGTAATTAAAATCTTATTTAATTTAAAAACATGATGACAAGAATATAAGAAACATACTATAAATTAAATTTCAAAGTTAAATTCAATTTACCATAAGGGAAAATGAGTTTCTTAATGGATCCTGACACTTCTTCTCCAAAGATTTCAGCACTCTTGATGAAGTTTGGTATAGCTTTTAGCATAACATTGCCAAAATTGTATTTTTTTTTTCTATACCACGAGGTGAAGATGGGGTTTATAATTAGGGTTTAAAGAACAATAAAAGGTAGAATAAAAATAAGTTTTTAGATATGTTTAAAGAACACTAATGATAGAATGAAAATAAGACTAACAAACATGGGATATAAGATAAGCGTTTACAACTTCAACAATCTTAAATTTATTACTATTGGAAATGTCTTTTCGAATAACATACATATTCTGGAAATGTATTTTTGGAATCATGATATATAATTCCAGAAATATATTTCCAAAATAGATATATGATATTCTAGAAAGACACTTTTGGAAAGGAAAATGGGTTCCTAAGGGTGTACTCACTTAAGTAAAAAGGGTATAATGGATAATTAGGATATAAAAAAGGAGGGATTAGAGGTGTACTTAGCAAAATGGAGTTCTAAATAGAAAATTCCAAGGAATAATAGTACCAACTACAGCCGAAGCCCATCTACAAGAGAGTTTCTAGCTAACAATATTTTGACCCAGACTACCAACCTTAATATTGCTTTTGTGTCAACATGTCATGATCAATGCTTCGTCTAGGTTTGTTAAAAACTTGTTCAAATTCGACATATTGAATTAAAAACTAATAATACTGGTGATGAAAGCGAGTTATGTAAAGTCAATGTGTTTATCTTATTGTACTTTACATAATGTTATAGATTATTCTATTTTTTCTTTTTTCTTTTTTTAAACCCAAGGGTACCTTTTTTTGTCTAGAGTAAAGAACTAATTTTTTGAGATATTAAAATTTATATAAAGAATAATTTTTTTTCGTACACATGTTTAAAAGTTTAAATTATTTATCACTTGTGTCATACCGTTATTTTCACTCTTCTCAATCAGGGAAAACCTCTTTAACAAAAAAGATTGTGCAACTTATGCTGATGTGTGAAATTGTGAACAAATTTGACGACCAAAATTTTCAAAACATAGTTGGAAAGTTATGTCAAGGCTCAGAGAGGAAGATAAGGTTTGAAGCTGTATTGTGTTATGTAATTAAGGGGGGAAATGCCGAGTCATTTTCCATTGACTTTTGTCTTGCTTGTGCTTAATAAGCAAAAAAACAAAAATCTTGTTGCAAAAAAATTGACAAAAAATGTTCCTGTTGTGCACCCAAGTCCCATGAGGGAGAGAGAGAGAGAGAGGAGTTTTCATACTCATTTTTGGTAGTCACATGATCTTGAAGGTTGGTCACAAGTGATCACGAGATCTTCTCCCTTAGTTGTCCTTGCCGTTGAATTAGGGTTTTGACATTTAAGCCGCACAAAAAGGCGTCTAACTCAACTACCATCCACCTATTTTCCTTCTTCTTTTTCTCTTGAATATTAATCAATGCTAAGATAATACACGTACCAAGTATATGGTTCAATTTATTAATAACTAAATTTCACTTACAAACTTCCCTGAACACTTTCACCATTTACACCAAATAATTTTTTCTTTTAACTTCATCCAATTGAGTGGTTTTTTTTTTTCTTAATTCATATTTTAAAGGAACACGTAAAGCCCAGTCGAACCCACAACCCAGAAGCCCATTTAAATAACATGCAGCAGAAGCAGATCGCAAGCCATATTTACAATTGAGGTCAAATATCTCAACTTTTATATACGCGGGAGCTTTCGAATAGAAAAGTATATGCATGGGAACTTCATTAGTAACATTATTTTTTTCTTCTTTGTGTCAGACTCAGTCAATTGCTTAACAAGAAGGCCAAATCTAAATATTTTAAAACCCATTCCACATTATGAAAGCTTGAAATCCAATGCAATCCAAGTTAGGTTCCAACCATTTATCTATTCCATATCCAATTGACTAAATTAATTAACATAAGTGCATAACATAACCACCACATATCTAATCAACTGGATTTAAAGTTGCAACCGTGCCAATTCGACGATAATATAAAACGAAGTAAACTCACGAACCTATCATCATCATTATTGGTGTATTGAACTAATTAATTTTTTTTTTATCGTCAAACAAACATATTATTATTATAGTAACAGGTACCAGTGGCACCACATATCATACATATATATATAACTAATTAATTAGTGCAACATATACAAATCAAAACCCAACTGTCTAGCCAAACGCTCTAATAACAAAAATAAATAAACTATATATTCTTATAATGAAGACTATCAAGAAAGGAATAAGAAACAATGGAAATTATATTCCAAGGCACCACCATGCACTATTAGTATATTACTAATCATCAATGGACGAAGAGAGTCCAAGTGCGTGTTTGTTTCTCCAATTTGGTACATAGAATTCGTACAAACATGAAAACATACACATTTTAATTAACCTACTCCAGTTCCTAAAGATTCATTCAATAGAGAAATAAATTGCTATGATACCAAAAAGAAATCTAAGAATTTCGGTACACGTATATATTTCTTGCGCCAGTAAATGAATGAGTTTGAACATGTTAAGGAAAGAAATAGAAAAGTTTCTCAAGAACAATACCAAAATCCTTAAATGTCGGATGGTACCATAGAACTTCTCCATTCATTGTTGTTGTTATTGTCCATGCATTGATGAAGCCATGGCCACGACCCCAAGTTTTTGAAGATTGAGTTTCACTACGGTGTCAACAAACATCTTGGTATCTTCCTCCGTATTCCCTTCAGGTATATCTACGATATAAGATTCCAATACAATAGTATAAACCTTACCCTCTTTGTTAAACTCGTTAACGGATGTGACTGAACGATAGTTTTTGAGTCGGTGCTCGCCCCCAACGACCCTAAAGCTTAGGACGTGTTTGTCATCGTCCAAAATCTCGAGCCTCTCGGTGCTGGTCGACGCCGGGAGGCCCGAAACCACGGTTACTTCCCTTATGCTTCCAACGCCACCGTCCCCTCTCATGTTGCACCCTTTGATGAAGTGTTTGTACTTCTGAGGGTTGTCAAAGCTCCGGACGAAGGGCCACACGGCTTTCGCCGGCGCTTCGATCCTGTATGTTATTATGGAAAAACATGTGTTGGGAGATTGTTCGAATAAGTGGTATTTTTTTATGATGGGTTCGAGTTTGGTTAGTTCCTCGGGTGTTAGGCCTTGCACATGATGGTGGGTTTCCGAGGCCATATAATTTTGGTGTGCTATGAACTTATGATTTGATGATTTGTTGTTTGAGTGAGGCAAAATTGTCATGCAAAAGAAGAAGAAGAAGAAATTGAAGATGGTAAGGAAAGGGAGGGTTGTGAAATGAAGGAGAGGAGGGTTTAATTAGGTTACCATATCAATCATGATGTTGATGTAATCATATGAAAAAACAACACACGACGATCGATGAGTACGCTTATTTATGTATATGGGGTTGTCGATCTTTTTTATTTTTTGGACAGTTCAGTTTTATATGACACCGCAAGATCGCTTGCTACGTCATTGCTCGGGAGTCAGGACCACGTTAATTAATTTGCAAAGTGTTTTTGCCCACAGTGCACACGTATTGCTTGATAACAGAGAGAATTACGAAGGAAAAAGAAGAAAAAAAATATAGATGCAAAAGTATATTATATATTTGTAGTCTAAATAAAATTATGGCCTTTTTTAGGCAAATATTATTGCTTCTTAAGTAAGGGATGATTTGTAGGCTGGACTGGACCTCAACTTTAGCTATATGAGGAAAGGTGTTGTCTTTAAGACTCTCATTATGTTTTCTAATCCTTTTTTATTGTATGGGCAGCTTTGTCTTGTGGTGATTTGAAGCTGATTCGGTGGTGCTTTTGAGGCTTTATTATTATTATTTTATTTCTCTTTTGGGCATCTAGTATTCCTATGTAAAGACAGCTGGTTTATAACAAATTGTGCGTCATGTTGACCTTTGCCTTTCCATTTATTCTTAATCCCATTTCTTTTCGTGAAATTGAAATAGATATAGGATATGTCAAAACCATGGATAACTTTGTTTATTTTAATAATTTATGTTTTCATGCAGATGCCCATGCCCATACCTCTATGGTAGGGTTGCCTATAGAAGTGGACACGGAGAATTAAATTTGTAGTAGACTATAGTAATATCATAATCAAATTTGTGGAGCACATAAAAAGGTTACTTTTTGAAAAAGGAATGTGAGTGTGGTTTTGAAGGGAGAGTAAGGGTAAGATTGGATAAGAGGAGTAGTTGCAATCGTTGAAAAGGGTAAGTTGGGAGATTCACAAATCATGTGAGAAGTCTAACAAATAAACTCTTATCCGCGTGATCTAAACTTCACTTTGCAGGTTGCAGGATTCCCCACCTCTCATGTGCACCCACCCCATGTCTAAAATTGTTCCATTTGAATTAACCTTATCTTGGTCTATAATTGTTGCCTAACAACAAAAAAATTATTTTCTCTGCTTATATTTTTTAAAATATCTTTGATTTAATTGCAATTCAATTTTTGAAAATTCTTATTTATTCATAATATCAAATTTTAATGAAGGACATTGTAGAAATAATATGAAACCACGATTACGATTATAATGGAATGAAGTAATATTTATTTCGGTTAGTGATGGAAAGAGATAGAGAGAGGTATGATATGAGTCATTGATAGGGGTTGCTTATCATTGATCTCAATTCTCAAGTGGTTTGGATCGTCATCATCATGTTTGTTGGGCCCTTTTGCTGGGGACTTTCTTCCATGCAAAGTTTGAGAAATAGAAGCCGCAAGACACAGCTTTTGCATGTGTGTGGCTAGCTGTATGCAGAAATGTGAGCAGCAGTAAAGTGACTATAATTAGATTGCTTCAAAGCAAGAGAATATGTCAATATGTATTGCCTTTCTCCATCATTATTATCAATTTAAACATAAAAGTATTTAACAACATTCCTTTTTTTTTTTTTTATTGAAATGCGATGAATTAACATATTATTGATCTGATTAGAATTAAACTTAAATTTTGTAATAAAAAAACTATACTTGTATCTTTTAAGACAGATATTCAGTTAATTCAAATTTTATAGATAAAAAAATATAATTAAAAAAAACTCGATAAAAGTGGTTAACTTAACATTAATAAAATTGATAAATGATTCACTTCAATATGATAACTAAAAAACAAAGTATGATAAGTTAATCTTAATCATATAATTGTATATGTGCCTGCCACTATGTGTGTAAGTTAGAATACTTTCAATTTTAAGAATAAGAGAATTTTAAATTTAAATCATATTATCTGGTTGACATGATGATTAAAATAAAAAAAATATTTAGTAGTTACATGACATTTAGAAAAGTTATGTATATTTTTTTTTAATTTTGATTATTTAAATATGGTATAACATTGTGAATATATATATTGTTTAATTCTCTCTCTAATATATATTCACACGCATACAAGAAATTATTGTCAAAATCAAAATTATTATATATCTCCATGGTTTCTATCAATTTTCACATGATAAGTAATCATATTTTATTAATACTTTTATAAATTAAAATTTAATTATTTATCATGTTAATATCATCTGAAACCATAAATAGTATAATGAAATCCCGAGCAATACAATAATTTTCTAACACATTCAGGTCAGTAATTAAGGAGAGAGTCTGGCTAGTAAATTAATGTGTTGAGTTTGTCCGTCCTGAACTTGTTTTGGGAGTAGAGAAGAGACGAATAAGTGCTTAGAATTTCAAGAAAAGCTAGCTAGCTATATACGCGTGTTTGAAGATTCAACTTCAAACAAAACACTGACACTGTCTTACTGGCAATATTACGAGCAAAGGACTCATTGGACTGACTTTGTGCTTTTGCATTTGTCCATTCTTCATGTAAAAAATGTTACCATTATTTTATTGTTAACAACATAAATATCTGTTACTACATAATAATGTGCTAATGATGTATGACTTTTAACTGGCAAATGCAAAAAAATGGTAATTTTTTTATTAAAATACGTAAAATTATATATATTTTTTATAATTTTTTATATTTTATATAATAAACATTTTCTCATTTACTTTTTTTTTATTTTGTATACTTATTAATAATATCTTTTTGAATTTACTCGATTTGTACAGAGGGAATCTAAGCACTCAATTATTGCTCCTACTCTTAGACAAAACAAAACTAGTCAATGGTAGCAAAAGATGATTTATTCAACTTTCAACGTTTCCGATTTGGTATTATTGGTGGAATTGCCTTATTGCTAAGTAAAGCAAATGGGAGAGGGAGACACAGTTCTTGAAGTTATAAATGCCAACCTTTGTTGCTTCCAATCAGAGTTGGAGCAAGTTTATTTGTCATTGATGCTTCCACATGGATATCTGTGGTTGCCACCTTTGGGTTACCACTTACCACTTATCATTCACATTCAGCAGCACTCAGCACACAGGAGTGGACACTGCCTCTAGAAGATAGAACACTTTTTATTTTATAAAAACTTGCAAGTATCACTTATTATCTCCATCAATTAATAAATAAATATTTTATAGTACGACAGCAACACAACGTGATATCGTATTTATTTACCGACACCAACTACTTATAAGAAGAAAAGAACTGTGTTTTATTGTATATATTTTTACATACTTCTACAGAGTGTGAAGATTAAATAGTTGTTGCACTAACAATAAGCGACAATCCTTAGTTAAAATTAAAGAGACAAATTGAAACAGAATTAAAGTAATAATGATAGAGCTTAATTTTCTCATATAATAAAGAAACAACATGGACGTGATTATAGGAACAATAAACCAATTAATTTTGAATTAAATCCTATATTTGCATTTATCACTAATATGTGCCTGCAAGATGGAGGAGGAGTCAACGATACCAATCTTGATGATGAGAAACTCATGGTGTGGCCAGGAGAGTGGCTTAGTTAGCAAGTCTGCTAATTGATGACTTGAAGGAACATGAGACACTTTGAGTTCACCCTTGACAACAATGTCATGAACAAAATGGTAATCAATACCTAAGTGCTTCATCCTTGAGTGAAAAACTGGATTTGCACAAAGATATGTGGCACCAATATTGTCTGAAAAGATAATTGGTTGCTTGGTTAATTTGATGCCAAGTTCCAATAGTAGTTGTTGTAGCCATAGAAGTTCCAAAAACGTTAATCCAATGGTGCAATATTCAACCTCAGTTGAGGATCTTGCAACTGTGGATTGTTTCTTGCAAGACCAAGATATAGCATTTGGACCAAGATAGACAATATAGGCATGTGTAGACTTTTTGTCATTTGTATGACCACCCCAATCTGCATCACAAAAGGCAGTGAGATCAAAGTTTTTGGTTGCAATGAGTTGTAGACCATGTGAGATGGTATGCTTGAGGTAGTGTAGGATACACTTGAGTGCCTGCATGTGAGTAGTCGTAGGTGACTACATGTATTGCGACAGCTTGTTTACGGTGAATGCGACATCTGGCCTGGTGATGGATAAATAGTGTAAGGATTCGATGATGCTACGGAACAAAGATGAATCACAACTAGGTGTATCATCGTGTGAGCTAAGCGAGCAGGTAGTAGACATCGGAGTTCCAACTGGCTTTGCATCAATAATGTTACCTTTTTGCAAGATATCCTGAATGTAGTATTGTTGAGATAAGAACATGCCGTTAGCGGTAGGAAGAAGTTCTACACCAAGGAACCTGGCTCATACCATATAAGAAGAAAGAACTATTTTTATTGTATATATTTTTACATGTATAGAGTGAAGGTTAAATAGTTGTTGCACTAACAATAAGCGGCAACCCTTAGCCAAAATCAAGGAGACAAATTGAAACAGAATTAAAGTAATAATGGTAGAGCTTGATTTTCTCCTATAACAAGGAAACAACATGGACGTGATTATAGGGATAATAAACCAATTAATTTTGAATTAAATCCTATGTTTGTATTTATCACTAATACTACTCTAGTATATTAACAAAAAAATCTACCATATTTTTTGCTACACCGAATTTTAGTAAATATAAGATAAGATTGATGGTTAAAGAAAAAAAAAAGAGAAAAAAAGATCTAGAGTTTGATTCCTTTCTACTAATAAAGTTAACATTCTAATAAATTAATATTTATCAATAAAAAAAGACATTAGATATTTATTGTTTTCTAATCTTATTTTAATCTATATATACTCCTAATTTAAAGTTATGCATAAGTTTTAAAAATGATTAATTCTATTAAATTTCATAATAAAATAATTTTATTTGACTAAAATATCCTTATTTGGTAAATAATTTATTATATTATGTAAATGAATGTTAGCAACACTCTGGTTTAGATAATCGAACCCAACTTTGTTTGATTTTGGTTTTTGGTTTATCAATTTGCATACCTATTAAAATGTAAGTGTGAGTAAGGAGTCTTGTATTGAATTAGAAAGAACTTAAGGAATAACATATAAGTAAAAATGATTCATAAATGTAACATTTTTAGGTTTTGTGTTGGATGTGATGTCAAGTTTACTTAAATAGTTTAATTGTAACCTATTGATAAAAAATTTCTTATGTTTAATCTCCTTTAATTGTCAAACAAGCGGTATCAAAATTGATGGTGTGATTAGGTGATCGAGTTCCTAATAAAGTGAAGGTCATGGTATAATTTGATGACTAACTCGAAGGATTATTTATGTATAGCGAAATTGGTGATGGTGGATCCATGTATAGAGACCTCTTTTGTTGAAAGTCTTTGTAGAGGTTGGATAACATGTTTTGTTGATATGAGTTAATGATACCACATTGTTAAAGAAAATTTAAAAAAATACTTGAGCATTATACACACAAAAACAGGATGTTGTTTATTTGTCCTTAAGCAAATACAAATACAAACAAAAAAAAACATAAGAAAACAACCCAATGATACTAAGAAAAATGTATTAATAAGATAACATTCCATCCTATAAAGAAAGGTTATAAATTCATAAAGGGTCAAGCTAAATTAGCTAGTGCACAAAAACATACACCAAAAGCACGACCAAATGCATAGCATTATACATAATTTGTAGAAATTAGTATGAGAATTAAAAAATTATTGAAGCCAACTCACCATCGTTTTAAATGACCAAGATGAAATCTAATTTATTAATCACACTTATTTATAATACAAGGAGTTCCAAGATGTGGTAATGGACATTACATTATCTACATTCAATTGGTTAACCTTCAATAACTTACTCAAACTTCACAATGTCCTTTCAATCAATGATAAACCAAATCATTGAAAGCATTGGAACATAGTTCCCCTTTTCAAAATTTTTTAACATAAGAATATATAGTATAGCTTTTTCCAAATTCGGTTGTCAATCCACGAAATGAAATGTTCATAAAAAATAATAGTTCAATATTCAATAAAATATACTAAAATAAGTATTAAAAATGCAAAAGAATTTCTCTTAAAACTGATGCTTAGTTAAAAAAAAATAAGAAGATATTATCAAGGTTGATGCAGTTGATAAGAATGAAATTCATATTTCGTAAGGATTTGAACTCGAATCTTATTGTCGATGTAAGAATCTTATTAGTAGATGATCCATAAGTATTCATGTAAGCGTTCAATAAATCTTAAAACATTTGTTGACCCTAATAAATCCCCCGAAATCTAATTCACCTAAACATCCTATATATATATATATATATATATATATATATATATATATATATATATATATATATATATATATATATATCTATTAATAGGCAGATTCTCAAACTAATACTAACACCATATTATAGGCCTAACACAATATAAAAGAAATTTGATTCTAAGTCTCGAAACATCAACCTATAAGAAATCCAAACAAAATATAAGAAAAATAACAAGAAAAAACTAAAAATAAAATTTGAGAGAAAAAAAAAAACTCTCTTATCCTCGGGCCACAAAGTGTCAAACTCATCTACGCATTCCTTGAGATCACTATCAATATCAAGGGCAATTGCTTCATGTACTCCCTAATTTTGCTTCCTGCACCTCTAAAGAAAACCCAAACAACAACAATACCCCTCCATCTAACCACCCAACACCACCGTTCCCCACCTCCACGCAACCACCCAACACCGCTGCTAAACACAAACACCACCACCCAACACCGTCATCGACCACTGTAGTGCAAGAAAGAAGGCACGCACAATCGGAACACGAGAGAAGTGTAAAACACAACAACATTCCATAAATGATTTTCTGGAATAGTAAAAAAAAATTAACATTCTGAAAATAGATTTATGAAATTGGGATTTTAACATTCCAGAAAAAAAGTTTCCAAAATGATACTAACATAATTTCAGAAAGAGTTTTCCAGAATAATATTTTTTTTTAACATTCTGAAAATGGATTTTGGGATTTAGGATTTCAACATTCTGGAATTATGGCATGATTCCAGAAACCCCCTTCCTGAATGCTAAAATCTCAATTCCAAAAATTCCTTCTCAGAGTGTTAAAAAAACCACTAATGCAAAAAATCGTTTATAGAATGTTGTTACACTTGGTTTTCGAGGACCAAGAAGCCTCTAGAATGCAAAGAGAATGATGGAACTTATGTATTTTTTCATTGCCTTCAATGAGTTATTACAAGGTTTTTATATGACTAGGGAACATGGCCCAACAATCCTAACAGAATGAGTTCTCTTACAGCGAATATCCTAACCACATCGAGAATATTCTACAAATCCTAATAGAATGGATTCAGAGCTTTGCGCGCCATGCATAGCAGCCTGCATGACTATCTATCCATTTCGTACGTAGTCCTCCAAATAAATGGGTATCGCCTTCTTTCTCTTGGGCCTAGCTTCACTCTCTTATTGCTGCTCCTTTGCTAGTTGCAGACCCCTAGTATTACTCGTAACACTCCCGTGCCCATCAAACAACACCTTGTCCTCAAGGTGGTGAAGCGTTTTGAAATCTGACCACTCTTCCCACGATGTTTCTTCTGGGGGCAGGCCTTTCCACTGCACCAACACCATACGTTTTGGTCCTAACTCGGAGGGAATTGGTTTGGATGCCACTATGGCTAAAGGAGAGATGACAGGGTGGTTGTCCCGAGCCATGGGTGGAAGATCAGCGGTGCCCCTCGGACATGCAGTGGCCACATAGGGTTTAAGGAGAGAATAATGAAAAATGGGATGAATGCGAGAATGGTCAGGAAGTTGCAGCTGGTAAGCGACTTTGCCCATACGTGTCGTGATTTGGAAAGGCCCATAGTATCGTTTGGCTAGTTTAGAATAAGCTGAGCCCATGGCTGAGGTCTGCCTGTGTGGTCTAAGTTTCACCAAGACCCAATCCCCTACCTTGAACTCTTGATCACGGCGATGCCTATCTGCTATTGTCTTCATTCGAGTTTGAGCTTTACTTAGCTTATGGCGAAGCAACTCGAACACTGCCTCCTGTTGACTGAGGATATCATCAATGACGTCGACCTTGGAAGTGCCCGTAATATATTGAGGGAAGTTAAGAGGTTTCCAGCCAAAGGTCACTTCAAACAGGGTGATGCCAGTAGTAGCATGGCACGAAGTGTTGTAAGACCATTAAGCCCACAGCAAATAGCGGCCCCATGCTGAAGGTTTTTGGTGAACGAACGCCCTCAAATATTGTTCAATGATGCGGTTAGCGACTTCGGTTTGCCCATCAGATTGTGGGTGGTACGCTGAACTCAGGCGGAGCTTCGTACCACTTAAGGAGAAAAGTTCCCTCCAAAACTTACTGATGAACAACGGATCACGGTCTGAAACAATGTTTCGCAGCATGTCATGAAGTCGTCCCACCATGTCCATGAACAGGATAGCCACTGCGTGAGCAGTATGATGAGTGGGTAACATGCCCAAATGCAACCCTTTAGAAAAACGATCAACCACTACAAGAATGCAGGTGTTTCCCTGATAGGCTGGCAACCCTACGATGAAGTCCACTGACAAGTCTTCCCAGGGTTGTGCCGACACCGGAAGAGGACAAAGTAGACCTGTTAGTTTCCGGTTTTCATATTTGGTGTGTTGGCAAGTTAAACAACTTATGATAAAAGCGCGGGTATCCTCTCGAATTGAACTCCAAGTGAAATTCTCCTGTAAGCGATGTAAGGTCTTCTGTACCCCCATATGGCCGCCTATAGGTGATTGGTGAAATTCTTCGAGTAACAGCTTGATAAAGGACGAGTTAAAGGGGAGCCATATAAGTCCCTTGTGCAAGATGAGTTTCGAGGTCAAGGTATATTTTGGGTAAGTCGTGGGATCAACTTGAATTTGATCGCGCAATTCAACGAATGCTGGTAAGGACGCCAGTTCCTTATGGAGGTCTTCTAGAAAGACAAACTGAGGCATTGACAATAGGCAAAGGGATGCAGGTAGATCTTCCATCACTCAGGATAATGCATCAGCCACCACGTTGGCTCGACCTGAGCGATACTGGATTGTATAATTGAAACCCAACAAATGAGCTAAGTAACGGTGCTGTTTCGGGGTATGCATTGCCTGGTTCATGAGTTCTCTCAAGCTCCGGTGATCTGTCAGAATGATGAAGTGATGCCCTAGCAAATACTGCCGCCACTTCTTGACGGCGGCGGTGATGGCTGCTAATTCGCAAACATATGTTGAAGAGTTTATTAACTTGGGACAAAGCTGTTTGCTGAAGAAGGCGATGGGGTGGTCTCCTTGCGTCAACACTGCCCCCATGCCGGCACCCGACGCGTCCGTCTCCACGACAAAGGGAACCTTGAAGTCAGGTAAGGCAAGAACAGGGGCTGTTGTGATAGCGTCCTTGAGGTTCTGAAAAGCCACGTTAGCTTCGGAGGACCAATGAAACTGAGCATGGCACAAGAGCTTGGTGAGAGGTGTTGCCAAAGCTGCATACCCTCTAATGAACCGCCGATAAAACCAGACGAGGCCGAGAACACCCCTTAAAGCCCAAGGTGAATGCAGAGTTGGCCAAGTCTGTATAGTCTGCACCTTTTCCGGCACGGGTCGTACTCCTTCACCCGCCACGATATGACCTAAATATTCCAACTGTTGTTGCAAAAACATACATTTAGAAAGCTTTAACGAGAACTGACCTGCTACCAGAATCTGAAAAGCGCTTTCCAAATGAAAGAGATGATCAGCTATCGTTTTGCTATATATCAGAATATCATCAAAGAAAACGATGATATATTTGTGTAAATATGGTTGAAACAATTGATTCATCGTAGCTTGGAAGGAAGAAGGCGCATTGCAAAGCCCGAAAGGCATTACTCTAAACTCATAATGCTCGTGATGAGTACGAAATGCAGTCTTACTGATATCAGCCTCGCGCATCCAGATATGATGGTATCCCTGCATCAAATCTAACTTAAAGAACCAACGTGCCCCTCCAAGTTTGTCCATCAACTCATCCACCGTGGGAATCGGAAAACGATCTCGCACTGTGATTGCATTAAGAGCCCGATAGTCTACACAGAACTGCCATGCTCCATCCTTCTTCTTCACTAACAAAATTGGCGAAGAAAATGGGCTTGAACTTGGTTGAATGAAACCTTTCGCAAGCAAGGCAGTCACCTGATCTTCGATCTCTTGTTTCTAATAGTAGGGATATCTATAGGGTTTCACATTCACTAGAGTCGAGTTGGGTAGAAGGGTAATGGAGTGATCTGTTGGCCGTGAGGGTGGTAGGGTTGTGAGTGACTGGAATAATGAAGAGTATTTGGTGGTTAAAGAGGTGATTTCTAGTAAGGTTTGTGTCGAGGAAGGCGATTGAGGGCATGCTTCCACGCGAATATGAAAGAAGGTGCTAGAAGGGTTCGTATGAAGGAAATGACGTAACTGGGAATGGGAAACAGGTTCCATGTCTTTCTCGCGGTCACTATGCAATTCGACTAGCTTACCGCCTGTAATGAACTTCATGTTCAATGAAGTGTAATCTGTGAGCACCGGTCCCAAGGTTTTAAGCCATTGTACCCCTAGCACGATGTCAGCGCCACACAAAGGTAGGATATGAAAGTCAACAGTGAAAGAGTGCCTTTGAATTTGTATTGTAACGGCTGTACAAAGTTGATGACAACGAATCTCGTCTCCGTTATCCACCGTAACTCAAAGCGGAGCTATCTCTTGTGGTGAGAGGCCTAATGTCGTTACGACACGGTGATGGAGGAAGTTATGCGTACTGCCTCCATCAATCAGGATACTGACGTGAAGCTCGTCAATAAGCCCCTTCATACGTAAAGTTTCAGGTGCTGAGTGGCCTGACAAGGCATGCAAACTGAGCTGTGCCGAAGGAGGTTCAGGGAGTAAATCAGAGGTTGGCGATGGTGATCATGGTGGAACCACCTCCGATGCGAGCTCTTCATCCTCCATCACCAATAGAAACAACGAGGGTGAGCACTTGTGACCTCGAGAAAACTTCTCATCACAGTGGAAGCATAACCCTTTCTCGCGGCAGATCGCGAGCTCTTCTGGTGTGAGACGCTTAAAAGGAATGGAGGAAGTTGAGGTTCTTTGAGGAGTAGGTAACAGTGGTGGTGTGGGGTTGACTAAAGTTGATCATGTAGCTCTGGTTGTTACGGTGGCCGGTTGAAAACGATGTGCAGGTGGCCTGCGTGCATCGAGGAGTTTCTCCTCCTGTAAGCGAGCATAGGCAAATGCTTGAGCCAAGGAGACGGGTTGTAGGACTTGCACCTCCTGGCGAATGGCGGGACTCAACCCCGAAATAAAGCAACTCAACACAAATGGTGTTGGTAGTCCCATTATACAATTCGTCAGAGACTCAAATTCGGACAAATAAGCGCTTACCGAAGAACGCTGCTGAAGTTTACACAACAAACCTGTAGGATCCTCATATGTAGACGAAGCAAAATGAGAGTGCAAAGCATGAAGAAATGTTGACCACAAAGAAAGCTGCGCATTGCAGTGCATCCATTGGAACCACGCGAGAGCTGACCCTTCCATATAGAACGAAGCAATTGTCAAGCATTCTTGATCAGGCGTGGAGTGATACTCGAAAAATTGTGTGATCTTGAAGGTCCAACCAGTTGGATTGAAGTCGTCGAACCTCGATACGTCGAGCTTCATACGATGCACTGGACTATATGACGATGGCGTCTGTCCTGCCGACGAAGACGGTGGCATTTGCGGCGGTTGCTGGTTCACTTCGAGTTGCAACATACGATGAAGAAGATCATCAATTTTCGAATTCATGGCGAGCTGAGAGGTTGTGAGTTTCGCAATTGCGTCTTCCAGGCGATCTGAGGAAACCTTAGAATGAGTTGCGTCTGCCATTATTGTGCAATGAAAGCATCAATGTTACACTTGGTTTTCGAGGACCAAGAAGCCTCCAGAATGCAGAGGGGGAGAATGATGGAACTTATGCATTTTTTCATTGCCTTCAACGAGTTATTACAAGGTTTTTATATGACTAGGGAACATGGCCCAACAATCCTAACAGAATGAGTTCTCTTACAACGAATATCCTAACCGCATCGAGAATATTCTACGAATCCTAACATAATGGATTCAGAGCTTTACGCGCCATGCATAGCAGCATGCATGACTATCTATCCATTTCGTACGTAGTCCTCCTAATAGATGGGTATCACCTTCTTTCTCTTGGGCCTAACTTCACTCTCTCCCTGTTGCTCCTTTGCTAGTTGCAGACCCCTAGTATTACTCGTAACAAATGTTGTTGTGTTTTACACCTCTCTCGTGTCTCTGATGCTATGAATGCCTTCTTCTTGCACCACAGTTGTTGATGACATGTTGGATAATGGTGTTTGTGTGTAACAGTGGTGTTGGGTGGTTGTGTGAAGGTGCGACACGGTGATGTTAGGTGGCTTCCTTTGTCTATTATCAAAACATCCCTATCTCTAGATATCCCGTGCTTGAGAAAGTAAAATTTCTACATTTGCACATAAGATTTAAACTTTCACATTTATGAAATCTTAAAATATTTTTTAGCCAAATAAAAATTGTAAGGATATATATCAAACGGGGACTTTAAGATTTAAGGCTATTTTTTCATTAAAAAACCTTTAAAATATTTAATTTCGTAATCAAATACAAATTGTAAGGATCTACGGAAAATGAGAGGAGATATAAGGGAGGGGGATTGTAGATTCCAATATCTCAAACAAAAAAATTAACAATTAATAATTAATATTGACTAATAAAAAAATAAAAACAAAAACAAAAAATGAGTTACAAAAAATTAAAAGAACACGAGTTGTTAAAATCAGCGGTTTTGTAAAAGGGAAATCACGAGGGCCACTAGCCAGCGAAAGTGAGACTAGTTGTTGTGGTCCTCTTGGATATGGACAACCTAGTCAAATATAGCTTAGTCCTCCTTGTGTTCCAGCTACCTAATTGGAGTATTATTTTTCTTCTCCTACAATTTAAGAAACAAAGTTGGCTTTTAAATTGTTTTTTCGTTCATTAAATGCTGATGACTTGATTGTACACTCCTCACACTAATGCTTCTATAGCTCTATTTTCAGTATTTTGCACAAATGAGAGAATTAGGGTGAATATGAATGGAGAAAAGAGAAACAGGTGAGAAAAAAATAGATATTTTAAGGCTGCTTGATTTGAAAGAAAGGGGGAAGAGAAAAAAGAAAAGAAAAGAAAAGAAAGTGAAAATAAATGAAGAGAACAGAAAGAAAAAGAGTAAAAAGTGAGATAATTTTGTAAATTGCTTAAAGATTTTTTTTTGTTTGTTTTTAGAAAGTAAAAAAAAAAAGTGTATATATAAAATGCCATAAATGTCTGATAAAAAAAGAAATATGTAAAAATAAGAATATTTTAATCTTTTTAGTACAACAATACATTATCTTTGTTCTTTTCCTCCCAAAATGAAAGGGTTGTGGTAAGAGTGGGTCTTACATGTTTTTTCATCCATCCTTCCACTTGTTGCCAAATACCAGACCACTAAAACATTAAAATGAATATTGTTTTCTATCCTTCCAGCTTTTTATGTCCATATACATTGTTTTCAAATAAGAGTCTTAAGTTATATTTAACTCTTAAAGAAAGAAATTAAAAGAAAAGAAAATTGTAAGTTTAAATCCACATTTTATCCTTATAATTTATGATCATGCAATTTTGTTCTCTCAAAATTTTTATTGCACATTTAATTAGTCTCACATTTTCAAATTTTAGTAATTTTGATTCATTATTAGTGCATCATCAATTTTTTACAAAAATTAATGTGACATATTAATAATGACATGATACTAATATATGATAAAAGATGTGATAGTATAACACATATGCTCATATGATACTAATAATATGTTATACATAGACAGAAAAACACGTGTAATATCGTTGGTACATTATTAATATCACAATATATATATTGAATTTTCGCATCATAAGTTACATCAGTATATCAATGTCATATTATCATTAATTGATCATGTTAAAAAATATGAAAATAAAATTTGCAATAAAAAATTCAGATCAAATTACACGGTAACAAAACTATAAGAATCAAAATGAATTTACATCAAAATTATTATTTTTTCCCTTTTGTTTGGTTGTATAAGAAATTAGTATGTATATATACATAGACATAAATATCTCTGATAAATAAAGAAATATATAAAAACAAGAATAATTTGATCTTTTAAATGTAATAACTAATAAGACACTTTCTCTATTTTTTTCTTCTTTTCAAATTGAAAAGAACCCGACAAGTATGAGTTCTACATGAATTCTAATCTTTCATTCAATATTTTAAAATACCAAATAAAAGAAAGAAGCATATTTAATTTCTATCTTTTCCATTCTTCCTTGTCTCTTTTTCTCTTTTTAACCCTCTTCCTTAACACATGTAGCATCATATACATTGTACTAGGGGGGGAATTTTGACACTTGTTTTGTCAATTCATTATGGAAAATCCCTGAACAAGAGTAACAGGATTCAATTGAATTATAAGGTGGTCTTTCCCTGTTTGGAGGACCATACTCAACTCAGAACCATTGGTCAGTTGTACGTTAAATCTTGTGAGGTCAGACAAACAATAAATGTGAGATCTTAGGCAACAAACATTTTCCCAGCTTCCAAAACTTGCAACCAATAACTGGTTCAAAATTAACAAATCTCCAACTACAATGAGGTTGGTTTATCACCATCTTACTCTTAATTCCTCTTACAGATTCCAAATGAGACATTTCAGTTACCCACTTTTCAAGCATTGCTGAACTCTGCGGCTCCTCAACAACCACGTGTATATTAAATGTAATCATGGAGACAAAGGACATATACATTTGTTATTACGTCAATGAGAAAAAGCCATATATTAATAGTATGACATTTAAAAAGTGTCAGTGGATATAATGTTTTTTTTCTATTACTGTTATCAATGGGATATAAACGCCAATGATTAATACAAGATTTATCAATAAAAATTGAATTATTAGTATATAAAATAATATATTATCATTATATTAAATTTTAATATAATATATATACATTATATTCATTCTTATATATTCTTTCAAAAAAATGTTTTTTTATAAGATTTTTTCTCAAGTTATCTCTTATATTAATTATTTTTATCAAAATATTCTTAATTGCTTTATAATAGTTAAATGCTATAATGAATTAAAAAGTTACTTAAATGCTATAAATTAGTGAGATAAATTTATTCTCTCTTAAGAAGATTGAAATATGATTAACATAATTAATTGAGTGAAAAATAATTAAGTGAAATGACGAGTTGTTATAATTTTCAGGATACTTTTTAAAAAAATAATATAAATGATTAATAAATTTAGTTACAAATTATTATAAATTTAATGTTATTAATTAAATTAATTTTCTTAATAAATATCAATTAATTAAATGTGTCTTATATTTAGTGACCGACTAAATCTATACTAATACGTTAATTTCTATTAGATCAAAGTTATATTTATTTTTTAGGAAGTCACAATGTTATAGGTAAGAATTATTTTATCGATGACTAATCTTTATTTAAAAGAATAAAAATGTGTGTTTGTATGTATGTTGTTCAGTTGGATTGAACACCAATCCAAGTCTCTCCTTCATTCTTCGCTCCTTCATTCTTCGGTCTTACTTGGGAGAGTGAAAAACTTTTATTTAATGTGATTTGAATGGGTTTTCAAATGTATTTTAATTTGTTATTTTTAGTGAATTTTTTTTCTTTCAATTATACTTTTTTTTTCTGTTCACAAAGCTAAAGCCTAAAACCTTACCTTAAAGATCTAAGTTAGTTTTACTTAAACCTACAATATGTTGATAGATAAAAGTTATACTAATAAAAGTAATTTTAATATATATATATATATATATTATTCTTTATTAATAATTGTTTCATAATATTTATATTTGAATTTATTATGTTTAATTATATCATTTGAAAATTTTACCTAATAAACTAATATCTAAATTTTTTAAGCAGGTTGATCTATCAAGTTTTGTTAAGAATGAAAAAGTTTCTTTCAATAATCTGAAAGCATTAAAAATAGATTTGTACCTGACTATCACTTAGAAGCAAAGTTATCAAACCGTCGGTCCAACTGGTTGAGGTAGTGGGTCAGTAATTGGTCCATTTGACCTTGTATATATTAAAAAATTTAAAATTATATATATATATATATATATATATATATATATATATAACATTATTTGATTAAGAAAAATTTATTCATACTCAAAATTTAAAATAACAATTGAAGTATTAAAATTGATAACACAAGTCCACAAATAATAATTCAATAACACAATTACACAAGTCTTGATTATTTTGGACCATTTTGGAGTGTTTTTTTGTTTTCTGTTTTACCTGAAATGGATTTTAAAAACTGGTCCAAGTTGTCGGATTTATCTCTAACTGGCCGGATCTAACCAGACCAAATGCATAATCGGTCAAATTATCAAACCGGCCTAGTAATGTCTGGTCTGGATTGGACTGATCCGATAGGCTAGGTCAAATTGAGATTTTAAACTATGATTTGAAGAATATTCTTGGTACAAAAGAAATTATTTTCTTTTTCTATTTCGATATTCTGATGCTATTTACGTAAAGTTTCCTGTCTTGACGCGAATGCTGCGTTCAACAAGATTTGATATGGATAAGAAAATAAACAAAATAATCCACAGATTTGATTAAAGGATGAAAGAGCAAATGGCGACGTAAGAATAGACATATCATCTTATTTTTTGATTCTAATTATTTTAATTCCCAGGAATTAAATTAGAAGAAACATAATCCTTATTGTTAACTTCAAGTTCTTAAACATGTATATATGGGCGCATTACGCATACTACGGGGGACCAGATAATTTCTTTGTCTTTGGTGCACAGAGAAAAATAACCGAATATGATCAGTGTTTGTAATTATTTAATATTCTGAATCTTTTATTCAATTTAACATACAATGACAATTGTGTCATTAGATATTAATGAATTTTAAAAAAAGAACAGTAACATGAGACAAACTATTAAAAATGCATATGATGAAAGAAGAGAAAGTTGCGTTTGCAGCATCTATGTGAACAATCGCCGTTCACCATCAACAAAACGAAATCAGTAAAAAGACTCTCTAAAATTAGTTTTCCACCTAAAATAATGCCTAGGGCAACTACATTGTCACCCCTTAATCGGCAACCAACACTCCACAAATCTTATTCATATAAATTAAAAAAAAAAATTCTTAACGAAAGGAAAAATTTGCAAACACAATTACGTAAATAATTTATAATTAAATAAATAATAATAATAACAAAGAGGCAAACAAGTAAAAAACCTAACAACTATTAAAATACATTGAATTAACTACTACACAAGATTTACTGAAAAAAAAAATCTAGTTGTTTAATATTATATTCATAAATCTAGCTGTCAGGAAAAATTTAACCACCATACACAAATTTGCTTACTTGATCGCGATAGAATGCGCTTACGCACTTTGAATTTTTTTTTTCTATATTTTATAATTTTTTATCTATATAATGCCTCAGAATTTTTTTAAAATTAATTTTTTTATTGAAATTAAACTTATGCCACTTCGAAATTAATCTTATATGCCCATAATTTTAAAATTTTGTCATAATCATAGCTCTGTCTTATATTGTATCTATACTTTTAGGTGACATAAAATTATCACTTTTAATATTTGTCTTTTAATTTTATAATTTTAGTCATAATTTTAACTTAATCTTAATTGTGTTCATATTTTAAATATTCAAATAAATATTAAATTCTCTTAAATAATGAATATTTAGATTAATTTTAAACATTCGATGACCAGATAAATTTCATATTAATACGATTGTTTTTATAATTTATATTTAATATTTAATATTATATATTTTTAAATATATTTCTTAAGAAATAATTAATAATTAAGGTGTCACTAAACCTTTTGAAACATAAATTTAATTTCTTATGTATTATCAATTTATAGATATTTTTTTTATAAGGCTTTTGGCTCTCCGAGAAAATTAAGGTATTTATAAATTTCGGTCCCTTAAATCAATCATGAGATAAATTAAATTCTCGATTGGGGGCTTAACCAAAACTTCTCACCCCCTTCTTCTCAAGGATGTATACATATTATTCAGTAATCATAATGTGTGATTAATTTTAGTAGGTACAATTTAATGAAGAATAATATCTTGTGTCCTTTCCTCGCATGCCTACGTACTGTGCCACTATGGATATGGCTTTTGTGTGTGTGTGTGTATATATATATATATATATAAAAGTTAATTTATGCAATGAAATGAAACTGAGAGGACTTGACCTTACAATTTCCATCCTCAGTTTGCAATTGCAAAACATTGGGTGGGGGAAAGGTCCAAAATGAAAACTGTGTACTTCTGTTCTTTCTTTTTTTTTCTTTTTTCTGTACACTTCCCTTCCCTAACTGCACCTTTCTGCTCCCACTTTGGTCATTACTAATATCCGCCACCAGAGACGACAAAAGGTTAATGGGGATTGGTGATTCCTCAGTTACCTTTTCCTTCTGATTTCTGAGTCACACACACATGTATATACCCTATCTTAATTTCTTTTGAGTGTCAATTAGCTAGGATTCATGTGATGAGTCCATGCAGTTTGTACAATTGTACTATATATATAATATAATTACTATATAGTATAGTAGAAATATTAATTATATCATTATTGTTATGGTCATTGAGAAATGAGGATGGGAAGAAAATGTTCCTATTGTGGAAACTTTGGTCACAATTCAAGGACTTGCAACACTCACAAAAGGGGACTAAAGCTTTTTGGAGTGCAACTTGACCTTTGTTCTTCTTCTTCTTCATCATCATTGCCTTTAACATCTCCATGCACCTCTTCTTCTTCATCAACACCCTTTGATATCATGAAAAGAAGTTTGAGCATGGATTACCTTGTATCTTCACGAATCATCTCACCCTCTTATAATTTTCTGCTTGGTGGTGGTGCGGATGAAAATTCATCAGATAAAACAATAACTGATGGGTACATAGCCAGTGTCGGCGGTGGTGGACTCACTTCAACAACTCATCATCAAGAAAGGAAAAAAGGTTCTCTCCAAACTTTACTTGCGTTTGTTATGATGTATGGTTCTAATAATAAATTTTGCATTACTTCTAAGCAAGGAGAGAAATACAAGAAAAGAGGTAAGGGTATGATGAGATGGCTAATATATGTATTAAGGTAGATAAACAAATATTTATAAATTATTGTAGTAATTGCGTACTAAAATCAAACAAAAATAAAGGAATTGGGGCTTTTGAATTAAAAAATGTCTCATGAACACTTATGCTAGCTATATATAGACATTGGGAGAGGAAATAAATTAGTAAACGGTTTGCAATTAATAATATTATGGGTTTAATTAATCAATATTTATACAACATAATTTAGTGTTATTAATTTTTTGGCGGTAAATTGACAAATTTAATTACATATTATGTAGAGATTAATCGGAATCATGACTATATAATGATTTGAGGTTATGTAACAATTTTTCGGGAGAGACTTATATATTTTTGAGCTCTATTAGTATTTTTGGTTAAACAAAGTACTATTAATATTTGTTTATGATCAGGTGTGCCATGGAGTGAAGAGGAGCACCGGAAATTTCTTGAAGGACTGGAGAAGCTGGGGAAGGGTGATTGGAGAGGCATTTCTAAAAAATTTGTTATAACAAGAACACCATCTCAAGTGGCTAGTCATGCACAAAAATTTTTTTTGCGTCAAACTAGCTTCAATCAAAGAAAGCGCCGTCGTAGCCTCTTTGATGTGAGTAAATTTAATTAGAATGATGATAGGTGAATATATTCACATGTTATATATTCCATCAATGCCTATAACTTGGTTTTATTTTTATTTTTTTCTATTATATTATACCGTCATTTAATATCTTCGTCTTTAAATATATATATATCTATATTAACTAATTCATATTTTTAAAGAAAGTTCGTTAATTCAGTTAACAATTAGTATGAGTAAATAGTATTTATCGATTAATTTCAGATGGAAAGAGATGAAACCACTACACTTGAACAGTTTAATACTTGTTTCAAGGCAAGTGGTCAATTTGGGTCCCCATCAGGGACTATAATTACTTGTCCTCAGTGGGTTTCTTGCAATCATTCAGTGCTGAATTGGGCAACCACTTCAACAAACTACACTCATCAAAGTGCTTCCCCAGACCTAGAACTCAAACTAGCTGTTCCCATTCTAACAGAGCCATGCGGCAGAACAGAATTATAAGTACGTGTGGTATTTGACATATTGTAGCTTCCATTCCAATAAATGTGCTTATTAGTTTATGTAAATTGGGCATTCAGAAAAAAGTTAAGTGCATGTATTCTGATTATTGAATCTTTAAAAGAGTAATGCTGTAAAAAAAGAGTAATAAAAAGAGTAAGCAGTTTATTAATTAAAGTGTGAAAGTACTTGTGTCATAAATTGTGTTTAGAAGAATTGATTTCAACAGGTAAAACGTTATTTTTTAATGACGAGAATTTACTTTAAATACAAAATTTATATATTATATATTTATTCTATAAAATTTATTTTTTTAATGTCTAAATAAAATTAATTATTTTAACTTTGTAAATCTACTTTCAAATATAAATTATTTTTTAAAAAACTAATTTTGCTAAAATTTAAAACAAACTCATCCGTAGTTTCGTGAACTTTAGATGATGTTTCGTGTTTACCTAGACTAGGTCGGTTATTTGCTTGATTTTGTGGTTATTTCGCAAAAGTTAAGTTGTCCCTTCACGACCTTAGGAGTTATTTGGAGGACAATCCAATTATCATGACATTTTTAACTGCCAAATGATGAAGTATCGTAATCATTCATCAGTGTCAAAATTAAATAAGGAAAAAATTTATTTATATTAAAAATTTAAAATCAAATTCCATGCATAACATATATGGGGTTGAGATTGGTCAAGCTGTTTGAGATGAATCTAAAGTCTCTTATGTGGGATACAGTTCTGGTCAATTTTTTTAGAAAAATCAATTAGATCAATATTTTTTAAACCATTCAAAAAGTCTTTCAAATTTTACAAGTCAAATAATTTAAATAAAAAATAACAATAACATTTTACTCTTACATTTTTAATTAAAATAAATTAAATGTCAGTCAATTAAAAGAATAGAAAACATCCAACAACCACTTGTCCCATCACCTTAGTCATGCCAAGTAATGATCAACTTTAAACGATTAATGGATGGTCTTTTAACAACAAGAATAAAATTGCATGATTTTAAAAGTTGAGAGGTTAAATACAAGAAATTAAGAAATAGAGACTAAAATCACATATTGAGAACTAGAAAATGAATAAAAGTACAATTAAACCTAAATTTAAATATAACATTTATAAAATAGGAGTTTTTTTCTTCTTCTAAGTTTTACAAATAGAGAAAATTGTGCTTGAAATACAAAATACAGAGAAGATTAGAATAATTTACTCAAAAGAATATCACCTCATTCACAGGTATGTATCACAATAAGAAATTAATTAAATATAACTATCAACTAAACTTTTATCGAACAAGAACTTAATATACTTAGTTATAAAACGTAAATAAACTGAAAAAACTTAAAAAATAATAATAAGCTCTCAAACACACTTTTGAACACTATTAAAAAATTGAATCTCACTTTTCATTTAGGCTTAAATATATTTTAATCCTTCAGATTTAAAATTAATATTTTTAATTCTTGTAATATAAAGAGAAAAAAACTTAGTCACACTATCCTAACGTCCTTAGATACTTAGTTCATGACTAATTGCTTACATAACTCATTTTGATTTTACATTCTTATTCTCAAACACCTTACCACTCATAACAATTTTTTTGTGAGAAAAAATTACAGGACTTAAAATGTCAATATTTAATTTAGAGGACAAAAAAATACTTATCCCAACTTTGAGAGATTAAAAACATTTTTTCTTTCATTTAATAACTTCACCCATAGTCTCCAATCAATTTAGATCATTGGTAGAGTGCTAGAAAGAGTATCAGAAAATAAATTGCTAGCACTCCAAAAAAAAGTATAAACAATTTACAAATTTAATGCTTACATACGGATGATATATAAAAAAATAATTTTACAATCATCCAATCACAAATCATTATTTAAATTACTTAAAAATAATTATTTTAAGATTCAACAAACATGATACATGATTTGTAATTATATGGTGAATTGTAATTAGATAACTTTATAAAATTGTAAGTGCAAAACTTTTTTTCTTTATATATTTAAAAAAAATTAAAAACTTCCAATTGCTTCCTGAATATAAATTGTTTTACTTGTAAACATCTAAGGGTTCAATGGATAAGCATCACGAAGAAGCACCGTGCTCTTCTATAACACGTGGTACTCGCCTCCAACACCTATCCATTTGCCATTTTCAAACAATCGTTTCATGAGTAGCACAACCACAAATTCCTAACAGGGCGTTCAAAATGTATCGATATTGAAGCTAATAAGGTATTTTATACAAAGACATAACCAGTCACATATCTTAGAGCAGAGAATACTGTTTGCTTTGAACGAAGATTTCAACTTCAAAACATAGTTTCTGAAATTTGAAAACATTGCAAGCAAAACTAGGGGCGTTAATTCTAGATAAACGAAATGATTATAGGAGATGGATTTAGATAAAGAAGCATGTCAAATGTTTTGTTGGCAGATTTTCGAAGTGGATAGAATTTAGAAAAGTAAACATGGAAGCAGCATGATCAGCATACTCCCATAACCCATAGAAAAGTGAATACATGACATCTATTATAATTTATACACACTTAAACGTATCAATTGATTTTGTCCAAAACACAAATGCAAACTTGCCTAAGATATACAAAGCCCAGCCACAACTGATGGCATAGATGCTAGAAAGGAAAACTTTTGATACATTAAAACTACGCTTGCAGAAATAACGACAGTGACTATTCAAATTACAAACCATATCATACATTTATGAGCAACCCCAACCAAAATTTTTTTAAAAAACGAAAGTAAATTGACGATCTGGAAAATATCTTCTACATACCTTCTTCTGTACGTCTTGTCAGTTTTCTTTCAGGCTTTATCGTTCCTCTCCCCTGTTCTTTCCATTTTGGGGGTTCAGATGAGTTGCCTTGGTTAGTATTTGGTCAGTTTGGTATGCAATATCCATCATGGAATGGGTTTGCATGATTCAGGAAAAAATTGCAGTTAGATCAAATTCTTTTCAACAACACTTGGAAAACCTTGTCAAAACTATGGTCGTGCAAAAATGGAAATCCCTTTGTGCAGTGCAGTGATTAAGAATCATGAGATTCTTGGTCCATTAAAATTATCCGCTGCTTACCACTATCTGAGCGGAGGTTATCTAGCTTATATCCAATCTACATTCAGACAACAAACACAAAATATCTTCAGAATAAAGAAAACATATATATATATATATATATATAGAGAGAGAGAGAGAGAGAGAGTTTCTGGCATACAGAAGTCAAACAATTCCATGACAGACAGGTGATTACCTCCATTGAACTGTCAGTAGAGAACCACCTCAGTAGCACACCAAGATGCACTACAGCAGGAATTAGCTTGAAAAGTAAAGGAGTTGTCACCTGCAGAAATGAGCCAAATTATAAATGGGACTATTTATTATTACTTCATAACGATAGTTGTACCACTGACTTTAAATCATGGAAACTGGTTGCAGTTTATGATCCTTAGATTTCAAGTTATTTATGGTAACATGGCAAACTTGTAGGAGTAACTTAACGCAGATTACAAAAGTTAGCCAAATTATAAATGGGACTATTTATTATTACTTCATTTTTTCTTTTCTTGGATAAATGAACATTCATTTAGAGAGATGAAATGGTTGAACAAAAATTATTGGCCTCCAGCTATTTATTTGCAGTCTTAAGTTTATCACTAAATGTGTGTATTAGCAAGATCATTTATTTCAAGATAAAGAATAACCTTGAGCCTTTTTACATATAGGAGTCAGCAAGATAAAGAATATTTAAAATCCCAACAAGCCAAAACTAAATGCTGAAGGGAAAGGTCAGTACATCCATTCAGAATAAAGTTCACGTAGATTTGGTTCTTGAAAATCCATCATGGATAAAATACAATAAAGCTAGGAGACCATGGTTCAGTTATGGAACCTAGTAAACAAATAAAAACAATTTCATACCAGACTAAGAGCTGTGGTCCCAAGAAGCAACAAATATAATTTACCCTGAAATTAATCAAATATTAGAATCTATATTAGCCAGTAATACTTTCAAATTTAAGCTTCAACTTTCAAGTTATATTATGAGTAGGAGGGGAAATGAATTGAACTGAACCAGTCTCAGCTCAAGCCTGTCTCAATAAAAATTAAGCCTATTATATTAGTCTACCTAAAGCTCACGAGTTACTCAAGCTTAACGAGTCAATATGGAGCTTTGTATAAAATATTAATATAAATTGAATAATCTAAGCCAAATTTGTAACTTAATACAAAGGTTTTATTTTAATATATTTAGTTAAAATATAATTGTCAAACCAAAAATTAAATTAGATGCTAGTATATAATAAATTAAAGTATAATAATAATTTTACAATTATTTAAAATGTGTGTATATATTTATATTTATATAATTATATATTGTGCTGGCTCTTGAGCTCATGAATCAAACAAGCAAAAGCTTAAGTTAGGGTTCATTTGACAAATTTTTTAACTCATTGAGTTGTTCAATGAACCGAGCTACAAGCAGGCTGAAGAGTATAGCTTGATTCACTTCAAGTTCTAGCCCTATCACCAAGTCTAAGTTCAACGAATTTAGCAATATCACTGTCTTTTTTATCTTTATAGTCAACTTTAGAAATCTTCAAACAAATTAACACTTAATTACCGTAGTTAGATAAATGCTTTTGCCACTAACCTCAACTAGATGAAGGTTTGAAGCACGACTGAGAAGAACAAAAGCAAATTCTCCTATCTGTGCCATCGACATTCCAACCTACACATGCATGATTTCAGGTACCTCAATCAGTAAAGAGGAAAGAACAGTATCTAACCTACGAATTCTGAAACAAAGCTTACATGTATTGAAGTCTTGTTATTGTAACCAAATCCTTTCACAACAGATGCAATTATGATTGTTTTTATAACAATCACCAATATTACAGATGCTACCAAAATATCAACATGGTTCCAGAGAAAATGAACATGAATCAGCATTCCAATGCTGGCTAGAAAAAGAGCAGCAAAAAGATTGCGAATAGGTTCAATCTGCAAAGTAAATGAATAAGAGGTCAAACTTCTTCCATAAATGTATCATACCACCAAACACTCCAGATTTGAAAATTCAGAGTCTAGTTTCATGAAATAATCAGCAAATTTGTCAATGTTCATCGACAAATGGGAACCAGATTGTTCAGAAGGAAATTATACAAATATGCCACAAATAATCTTTAGTTAATAAAAGTACAAAAAATTAACAGCCACATATAAAAAATACAGATCAAAATGACCAACAAATGTGCATGGATCTCATCAAAATTCATCCAAATTACATATTACTACTAAGAAAAACAATATTATTGCATTTTCACCCATTACCTTGTACTCCCTTCACTAGGTGGGTGACAAAAATATACAAACTAATGCATTTCTCAATACCAATATTAGAATCAACATGCATTTGCTTGAATACACAAAGCTACATCTATTGAAACAGATCAATCTTAACTCAACCCCAAAAGATAACTTAAGGGAGGAAGATTGGTCATATTCCTAACAGATGTGTACATCTTAACACAAACACCTCATGCCCAAGTCTAGACATTTGGAAGGTGTAGTTTGCAGAACTAGACATTTATGTGCGGCCCAACATCAGGATTCGATAGGCTCTAATACCATGTAAAAATTAGACCAGGCCAAACTGAATCCAAAAAAACTAGCTTAAAAGGGAAGGGGGGAAAATCACCCTAGTCTTATAAGAGGACTACATTAGCCATATTTTTAGCTGACATAGGACATCTGACAACACCAATGCATGTCAACAGTCAGTCGATATCAGTGTCATTGTATTCACACGAGTAATTTCCACATTTTGTAAGTCTTACTTGCTCTAGTGTATGTTGAGCCAGATCAGTGGTTGCAATCATCACTCCAGCAGCAAAGGAACCTAGTTCTAGACTTAGTCCCAGCTTATCGCTACACTGCAAATATAAAAGTAATTACTAATGAGATACAAAAATTGTGCACAAGTAACAGTAAGGTGATGAATCAACCAAACAAGCATATATAATTCGAGGACAATTAAAAAGATATCTAGTTGCATAGTTCAGGCCAACAGAGAAGTACTGGAGTCCTTTAAACGAAAAAGCAAAAAAAACACACATCCGTCAAAAACACAATGACTACGGAAGTTTCTGATGAGACACAAGAATCCAGTTTACCTTTGGCATCATGCATCTCCATCTTCCAAAGAAACATTAATTATGAGATGGTAATTCCCACACATGAAGCAGGAGGCCTTCTCATGAGATAATCATTTCCTCTATTTTGTCATTCTAATGACCATTTCATCAGTTTCTTACTAAATTTATTTTCTACATATTCGAAGATTCCTTTTAGCTGATGATCTGATTCCTAGGATCTAGCAAGCCAGCTAAATCCTTTCCAATGGTTCAAAATAAAAAAAAAATAAAAAAAGAAGATAAATTGTTGTAATCAAGCATGTAGAAAAAGGAGGCCCAGAAAACAGATACTTTCAGTGAATACACATTAAATGATATGCAGCAAGATTTTGATTTAGGGCTTGTTATCATACCCTATGAAAACAAGGTAAAGTACAGGAAATAAACAAGTAATGATACATTTTTATGCTTATAAAAGCAAATGCAAAACAAAGCATTTCATATAGAAACACAGAAATTTGGAAGAGAACAAACCCAGGCTACTAGCAAGCAGAATGCAACTGACGCCAATTGATAGAGTTCATTTGTCTGCACAAACAAGGCAATCAATTATCATCGAACAACTAAGACAGTGAGACAAAAATTTATAGCTAATTAGCCATAATATGGAAATAGCTAAAGAACCAAATTACAAATTTCAAATTTGATTCCACCATCCCTGCCAATATTGTTAAGAAAAAAAAGAAGTAACCACTTCCGCAGGTAAGGTTTTATTATTAAACTGGGATAGTAGTATGAACCTGTGATGAGAGGCTTATCATCAGTTTAAGCAACCATGGAAGGCAAGTGCGAGACAATATTGACAGAACAGAGAGGAATGCAATCAATGTCACCAACCTGGATTCAGAAAGGAGTATAATGTTATGCTGGATAAAACTCTAGGTTACAGGTTAAATAAAATCTTCCATAGAATGCAAAACAGACAAAGTGCATTTAAATATATCAGCCCAGTGCCAAGCTGAAAAAACTAACTAAAACACCATTCAGAGAATTAGAGTTGAGCCAAATTATGATTTTTAGGAAAAATGGCTCAAAATAAAAAGTCAGCGAATGCTAATAAAGTCTTCAGTGACAGTGTGGGAAAGCCACCTTAATTGCAGCCTCTTTGGGGACTGCAATTGGTGGTGTTTAGTCCCACATCAACTAGAGATATGGCTTAAATGAAGCTTATAATTTTTTGTAGGGTTGAGTTCTGCCCAAAGCCCAAATGCTAAGAGTACCATTTTTCTAGCTTTAGATGACAGATTTATTTACTGTAACTTTATTGTTTGACTGTTGCAGTACCACATATTTCCCTCTGTCCTTCTCGAGAACATCAACTTGTGTTCTTTCTGGTTTGAGCGCACCTTGACATGTAATTTCACCTTTTTCCTTCATTTTCTTTTTTCAGATTTCCCACTTTTTCTATTTTTAATTTGAATTAATTTATGAAACATATATAATCATATCATTTCAAAAGACAAAATTGCATGAATTTGTCTTAATTTTCCTTTGGGCAAGTGAGAGCGAGAAGAAAAAACTACAAAAAATGAACACGAAATGGAAATATCAGTTCAAGCACTCCAGAATTTCTACACTTACAGCTTGGTCATTGATAACACTCCTTGAAAAACACCTGAGGTGCCACCCAGAACTGGAAGCAATGCAAAGAGCAATCCAACAGCACAGTCCTTTAAGCAAAAATAAATTGACAAGACTTAATAGAACATTCTACTGACATTTATTGTCTATATCAACGAAATAGTGAGCAAATAATAATACAAGGGCATGACAAAGCAGAAGAAAAAGTTAGATACACAAGCAACCACTGACTAAGTACCTGCAAAATCAGGGTCCCAATAGTGACTTGTCCATGAAGAGCATTAGTGGTGTTCTTTTCCATCAAAAACTTCAAGACCTAAACCAAATAAGCGTGGATATGTATTATTATTAGTATACAACCAGCAGTTCAAAAACAAAGCATCTGCATTTTAAAAATGAGACAGAATCAGATTGGTTATGTTAATATACCACTGCTGTTGAAGACATGGAAAGGAAAGCACCAACAAAAACCCCTTCTGAGGCTTTACCACCACATAGCTGCAAAATAGCATCCAATCAGAGCTTCGGCATTCAGAATGTCATATGCCAAAATTTACTGATGTAAAAGATAATTAAAATAAAACATTGCCTGCCCTTAAACATCCACTAAAACTAGAGCACCGAACAACTTAATTATAAAGGAGATATTAGATCAAGATAAGGAGACAAAAAGAACACAACTTCCTGTTTTATTAAATAATTATGTTCGTCATCTCCTTCCATTTAAGCTTTGGAGTTTAGAAATATGAATACATAATATTATAATGCTGCTACTTTTTTTCCCATCTTTGTCACTGGCTATTGAAGTCAAATTATACAATTTTATTTTACTAGCATCAAACATTATAGATTTTGTAAAATAAGAAAGAGAACATATCCCCAAAGGAAGATAATAAATTCAGAAAGACAGATGAGACGAATTAGATTGTAGAAACTTTTCTTGGTTAGTATACCCATGAACCATTTTCACTATACAAGTACATTGTAGCAGTTTCAACCTACCAAATTTGTCATCCCTGGGGACTTCAATTGGAATTTGGTTTTCCCAAAATCTACTTACTAACTTTAAGATTAAAGGATGAAACTTACTATTAGGTTTGAAAATCAGTACTTTTTGTATCTAAAAATGACAACTCAATTCTCAAGAGAGCTAGATTATGCAATTAATAGATAAGGTAGGAATCAAGTCATATTGATCTTGCATGACATGAATTTCCATAAAGGACAACTACATGATCCGAGGGTTACTTGTTTTGTTAGTGATTTGCATACCACATTAATCTATAAAATGATATAAGAATAATAACAAACAAGAAAATTAGAAATAGGATGAATCACAATTATAAAACATACTGATACAGTAAGTCCACACATGCACATAAACAGAAAAATCTGAAGTAGGCCTCCAATAACAGCAACAGCTCGAACAACTCGAAGCTGCAATCATATAGGTAAAGAGCAGGGTAATCAGAGCTAATTAAAACATAAACAGGAATAAGAGGGCAAAATATAAGAGAACAGGAAAATAAGCCAACCTTTGTTGCGGAGAACTCCAAGCCCAATGCAAACAAAAGGAATATTACACCAAATTGTGCAACTGTTTCCACCTACATATTTGAAAAAAGTTTCTTTTGATTAAATATTGAAGTAGTTTCATATTTTAACTAGGATTTTTTTTTTAATTATTGTACATTTGTATTTTCCTTTGACTATGTTGTTCCCAAAGTTAATTAGGGATGAGGACTTTGTATTGCATATGCTGTACAGTTATATCGTAATTCGTAAGGAATAAAATTAGTCGCCAAAGGACCTTTTGATTGGAGGAGACAATCCCCTTAAAGAGATCACCCTATAAAAGCCTCAGGTTTATCAATTGATATCAAAGTTGTGAATGGTGATATTGGATGTCCCTAAGGAAGAAAGTTCAACAGATGGCTTTTGATAAGGCTTCAGACAATCAACTTGGTGCCATTAAAGTAGCACACAGCTTAACAAGATGACAGTGTAAAAGTTGCTAATTTCACATTATTTGCGATCAAGTGATTCTATAAGCCACAAATAACAAAAGGGTGACTCGAACTCTACACGACGAAGGCAATTCTTGGACAAGAAGGAGATTACAACTAAGCTTACTAGCATGTAATGGTTGAACTTCCTCGTTGGAAAGGCGGAGACCACATAGGGTGGATCTCCGGGGCTGAAGGGTAGTAATATTCCAAAAAATTTGGGGATCCTACAATATTAACCATATTTAGATGCAAGGTTTGAAGGAATATTTGTTAGCATAAAGTAATACTAATATGCTGATAGTCAAGTTGGTCAAGCAGAGTAATGTGTATTTATAGTTGGGAAATTGAGTAGTGTCATTCTAGCATTCTATAATGACATGTGATACATGTACAACAATTCATAATATTATTTGTACAATGTTAATTTTTGTGTCTATCTCCATTATTATGACAGGTAACAAATGATGCACAGGAGAGAGATAGACACAAAAAAAATTGTTGTACAAGTTGTTGTATGAATTGTTGTACAAATAACATATTAACTATTAACATTTCTCTTCTGCAATACCTTGCAAAGAGCATATAAGGTACCCCATTAATTTTCAGTGTTAAGTATAGGACACAACTTTCTTACTTATATATGTTTTTCAACACCTTTATCATTTGATAAGATTACGTTTACAACCTAACTTCAGGCTTGCACATACCTTAAAAAATATGAAAATGAAATCCTACAGAACCAAACTGTAAAAGTATACCACCAAAAAAAAAGATGACTATGTTTTGATAATAAAGAAGCTATCACAAAAGCAATTAATTACTGTTTCCCAATACCTGCACCATTTCGCTGATGAAGTTAAAGCCACCAGGTCCAACTATGGAGCCAGCTAAAAGATATCCGGTAATGACCTGCAAATTTATACTGAGTTAATGTTAGAGAGAGTTAACAGAAATTATAGTACAATAGATTCTAAGATTGCATTTGTCAAGAATGAAGTTAGAACAAGAATGTTCAGACCGGTTGTCCAGCAAAAGCAAATGCAACGCCACCACAAGTTGCTGAAACAATAGCAACTACCAGGTCTGAAATCAATCTATATGGCAATAATAAAAGTTAATGTAAGTGATAAAATCCATTTTGTGCCAAAAAAAAAAAAACATAAGCAAAACAAATTTACCGTAAATCTAGCTGGAGCACCGGGTACTTGGATTTAAAGTTAGAAATGATGAAGACATTGTCCTGAAAGAAGATGCATAATTCATACACTTAAATTTGCAAAACTTAATTGAATGTCAACAAAAATAACAAACCCAAAATTGAGCTATCTCACCTTTCGATCTATCAACATCGGGGTTTCCTCAGCTCTATTGAATACATGATGTAGTTGAAATGATCTGTAAATTTAGAAAAACATACTTAAATAAAATCATGCATTAAATGCAGCATATTGGACAACCAATGAAGTAATAAATTAAGTACTTTTCATCTTTCGTGTCATTCTTGTTTGGTGTGACTCTGGCCACAGTTTCCAGAACAGCCTGATCCATAAACAAGGGAAGAAGAGTAACTCAGCATATGTTAGGAACCAAGAATTGAAATGAGAAAGAAAAGAAAGGATTTTACTGACTAGTAAGAAAAGAACAGAAAATAGGAGAGAAAACTCTCCTCCAAGGGTTTCCCCTTCACAAAGGATTTCTCCTTTCACAAAGAGCTAATGCTCAATCTACAAATAATAAGATCTCCCTCTCTCCTATCCTTCTTCCCCTATTTATATCTAACAAACCCCTCTATCTAACTAATACCTTAACTAACTAATCAATATCCTAACTGTAGTAACTAACTTATTAATAGTCTAACTATGTTAACTAACTTTCCCTTCTCCTTATATCCTAACAGCATATCATGAAGCTCAGAGAAGCCATAATATACCGGTACCATGAATGCATCTTGGGAGAAGAACAAAGCTAGATTCATCACTAACTAAAAGCTACAAGTCTATAAACTCAACATATTACAATAAAAAGTGGTAATTCAATAGTGACATTAAACTAAAGACCTCTAATCTATCTATCTATCTATTTACTATATGTTAAAACAATGACTCAACCTGAACATGTGTCAGCTCTTCATCGATTTTGTTTTTTCTCATTTGCTCAGACTTTTTTGTTGACTTCCCTGATATTGCGGTTATGTTATTTTTATTATCATAATTGATAATTCTATTTTATACTTTAGAACAGACTTCAACAACAACGGGTTTACACTTAAACAAGAGTAAGACAGAATATATGCATTGCAATTTTAGCAAGAGACAAGAGGAATATGACTTGGAAGTAAAAATGAGAGAAGATGTCATACCACAAGTTTCTAGGTTTAAATATCTGGGATCAATACTACAAAACAATAGGAAAATTAATGTGAACAACACACATAGGATACAAGTTTTATCATACTGCTATATGGCCAGCTATTCATAAATGAATATTGGACTTTTAAGAGACAGCAAGAGAAAAAATGGGAGTAGCATAAATGAGATTGTTAAGATGTATGTAGCCACCCAAAAAAAGACAAAACACCTAATGACTGTATAGGAGAGATTGATGTAGCCCCGATTGAGGAAAAAATGGCAACAAAATTGGTTAAGGTGGTTTTTACATGGACAAAAAAGGCACCATTGAGGAGAGGGAACCACCAAAAAGAACTTTGGAGGAAGTTGTCAAGAAGGGTAAATAACATCTCTGACACTCTGGTCTTCCACCGAGCTGGATGATAGTGTGATCCATGTAGTCAACCTCACTTAATGGGATTAAGTTTTATTGTTATTATTATTACTATTACTATTATTATTAATTAAATACTACTACTATTATTATTATTATTGCTACAAGCATAATGACCATTGAGCGACTAGTTTCAAATCAAACTACTACATCATTATATCAAATCAAGGCTCAAGGTACAAGACCAACCTGTTGTTCTGCTACACTGTTGTTGAAGCTTCCCGGATCAGCCGTTGCTAAAACACGAAGAACAAACAAAGCGTTAAAACAGCTTCTGAAACTCTTCATTTCTAAATTTCACGCGCGAAATCCAAAATTTAAGCACATGCAAAAGCACAAACTAATCCCTAACAGAAACGCCGAAAAAAGAAGCACTAGAATCATAAAATGCAGCAACACAGTCCAAGTGACACGAATTTGAATGAATCCGGCATTCAAAAAACGGTTTAAGTTCACAGATCAGGAACCAAAACCCTACGAGCGAGCACGTGCAGCAAACGGAAACCGCAATTTGAGTTTCTAAGTAAGTGAAGCAAAAAAAGAAGGAAGCGAGAATCGTTGAAATTGAAACGGAATCTAGGAATCCGTCACCTTCGTTCTGGTCGTTCTCGGTGAACTCGTGCTCGAGCGCGCGATCAATCATGTCGGCGAAGGTTCCTTCGCGAGGGCGCGAGAGGGAGACGTTGCTGCTGGACTCGGTCGCATTGGCGAGTTCGATCCGATCCGACTCGGTAGGTCGAATAGCGAGCGAGGAACGAGGAAGCAGAAGGAGTGAGTTGAAGAAAACAGCGAGCATCACAGGCAGCAGCAGCACTAAGTGACTGTCACCGCAGCACGGTGACGGTGAGGGTGAGCGTGAGCGTGATCTTGCTCGCGACATTGCTCCGCCGGCGCACGTTAGCAGGTGGCGGTGCTGCGTGTTCGCCGGCGTTGCAGAGAGAGAGAGGAAGGAAGTTGAGAAGTGAGAAAAACGAGGAGCAGAGAAGAAGAAGACAAGAGAGAATGAGAGGGAGTTGAAAGTGGTAATTGTTGGTGAAGGGTCAATTTGAGGTCGTTCGTTAATTATTTTTTTCATTATTATTTACTATTAGTTATTAGTGATTAATTACCGTGGGACTTGTCGTTTTGACGATGGTACCCTTGTCTTCGCTTTCTTCCAACGTTTTTCTCGGCAACTTTTCTTACATCCTTCGGCATAACACCTTTTTTTTAGGAGGGATAACACTTTTTAATCTCCACTCTCCGTTTTTTTTTTTAACTGATAGATTTTTGAAAAAAAATATTTTTATTTATTTGTTGTTGATAAAGTTTAGAATCATATTAATTATTATTTTATTAATTATATCTTTACTTTATCTTTTAATCTTTAATTAATTTACACATGAAATAAGAAAATAAATAAAATAAGAAATCGCACAACTATTTTAATAGAATCAAGAAAAAATATTATATTTTTAGATTTCTGCAAAATAACCTTAAATGACTAATTAAAAATAATGAAGGTGGTATTTTTTAAAAGGAAAAAAAATTCATTCTCCAAACAATCAAGATTCAGCATAGTTGGTAGAATTGAAAATAGTTAATTTTTATTAACATTTTAAATTTTTAATAGGGATTTGATTCTAAATTTTATTATTAATTAGATTATGTCGGTGCCATGCAGAGGTAAATTTGAAGGTGAATTTTTTTAAAATATATAAAAAAAATTATATTAATAATTTTATTAATTGCTTATTGAAAAAAATCTAAAATCAATTCAAATGTCTACAATATATAACCTATTTAGTAATAAGAAATAATAGAAGATAGTTAGATTTGATTAGTTTTCATTGCAATTATAAAATTAATTTTGAAAATATTATTCTCCTGAGGTAAAAAAAATGTATAAACAAATAAAACTCAAATAAAAAAATAATGAAATTATTTTTTTTTATAAAAAATGACACAGATTATTTTATTATGATGACTTTTATTGAGATCATTAATTTGACATCTCATAAAAATATTAAAAAATTCAAGTAACATGATTTGATATATTAAAAAATATTTTGAAAAATATGAAAATTTATCAATATTCAGTTGAACACATTTAATTTCGTTTTTTTTATATGTTTTACGAACATTTTCTTTTTTAGTAGTGGAAAAGGAAGATCATTCAAATATTCAGGTAATTAAAATTTTGATATCTCCACCTAATTAAATTTAATGAGTACAATTTTTACTTATTTGGACTAATTTTACATTTTTAGTACTTTAAAATGGCTTCAATTTACTATTTTAATTTTTTAATTGTTTAATTAAATTTTGATTCAATACAATTTCTTGCAATAATTTTTGTAACTTATTTACTCATTTATGTTTTAAAAAACTCACTTTTATACTACTACCTAAATTAATTAATATGCCGAAAAAATATTTTGGAAAAAACACAAATATAGATATAGTTAAATTAATGAAAGAGGAGTTTTTATTATTCTATTGCAAATACAAAATAATCAAGACAATAAATTAATTGAGTTTGGTAATGTTTTGAAATTAAAATTTAAATATAGGTGAATTTATGTCAGTATGTTTTTTATTTGTTGGAAATATGAAGTATTTAATATTATAATTAAATACTAATATTTAATAAAACATTTGAAATTATATGTTTAATATGTTTTACCAAAATTTACGTATGTTTTGAATACTAATGTTAATGTTTGGAATAATGGTTTTTCACCTATAATAAATAAATGAAAAATATTTTTTAATATGTTTCAAACATTTTACCATAATTTAATTTATAAAGTTATATGTTTTTTTAATATGTTGTAATCTTATCATATGTTTTAAATTATAAGTCAAGTCACTTTTTTAATAAGTGTTTTTCAGAAGAAGAAAAAAATTTAGTATGTCTGAAATGTATTAACATAATTTAATATATTAAATTATATAATTTTTTATTATAGGTGAATCACTCTTTAAATATGTTTTAATGAACATTAAGTGAAATTTTCTATCATGCAAATCATTTTAAATAAAATATTTTTATTAACCACCATAACGTTTTGAAATTTAATTCTTTGTTTTACTTAAATCAGTGTTACTATACGGATAAAAAATATAAATAATTAAAAGTAAATTCATTGAAAACTTAAATTTATTAAAATATAATTTGAACTAATTTAAAATTAGAGACATAATACATTCAAGTTTGATGCAAATGAAATTTCATTTGAACAAATTCAAAAATGAAAACGAAACATTAAATCATGAGAGATTACAAAAATAAATTTAATCTTTGTCAACCTTGATAATCTTTTATAGTATCTTCATCTCGTTTGACTATCTTTTTTCTTTTTCTCTTCAAATCATATAAATCTGCAAAATATTTGGACAAATAAATTATTCAAGTATCTCCCAATTTGAAGATCACCTAATGGGGAGAACAACGAAATTAGTATGATCTAAGAATAAGAACACAAAGATAATTTAATAAATTTAAGTCAATTCTTAGGAAGAAAAACAGTCCATAAATAATACTCACCAGATGAAGAGGGATAATCATTTGTTGTAGAGGTAAGTTCTTCAAAGCCAATTCTTTGAAGATTTTTTTTTAAAGGAAAATGTGTTATTTTAATGGAAAAAGATTTCATTAATTTCAAATCATGTATTAATTTCCATAGATAAGGAGTCATTTTTAAATGATTTTAACTTCAGTTAAAGAATTTTAATTAATATATGTGTCAATTAAAAAAAGGAACCTTTCAAATCATATAATTACGTA